>NC_132785.1:79556665-79859641 GCF_048418805.1 Vulpes vulpes
CTAATGATTATCTTTTTACTATTAATACTGTTGTAAAGACTTTGTTTTGCTTCCAGAAATGAAAGGGTAGTTTTGGCTGGTCTAACATTCAAAATAAGTAAGAGCTAAGTGATTTCTCCAGGTTATCTTGATGTGGGAAACAAAGGCAAAAGACAATTAAATTTCCTTACTTCCCACAGCCCATTGACAAGTCCTTAAAATAGGCAGAGTGATATTCTGCTGGGGAGCTCAGTTGCTTGAGTGTTGACACTTTACTAAGGGCAAAAGGCAATCTCAGCCGGACCCCTCAGAATCCGGAAGGTACCTTAACATATAAAAAATCCTTTGGAAGGCACCTGGCTGGCTCAGTGGTTGGGCATCTGCCTTCAGCTCAAGTCATGATCCCTGGGTCCTGGGATTGAGTCCTGCATCAGGCTGTCCATCAAAAGCCTGCTTCTCCCTCTATCTATGTCTCTGCCTCTCTCTCTCTCTGTGTCTTTCATGAATAAATAAATGAAATCTTAAAAAAAAAATTCCTTTGGAAACTTCCTTTATCTCTGCCCCCCAAGGTATATATTGGCAATCAACTCCCAAGCAGATGACCTACTTATATACATCAGAAGGATTTCATGACTGAGTTTTTACTAATGAGTAATAAATGACCTTTTCCTAACAATAGTTGTTCCCCTCAAGGTCCTGGAAACTTGATTCCAAACACCCTGAAGGCTTGTGCTATCCCTAACACCCTCTCAACTTGAAAGTATATAATGGGCCGCTCCTCATTATCCCAGTGCAGCTCTTACTGCTCACAGGT
Source organism: Vulpes vulpes (assembly GCF_048418805.1). Taxonomy (NCBI): domain Eukaryota; kingdom Metazoa; phylum Chordata; class Mammalia; order Carnivora; family Canidae; genus Vulpes; species Vulpes vulpes. The sequence goes on from NC_132785.1 coordinate 79,557,459, forward strand.
CCTGTCCCCATGCTTTAATAACTCCACTTTTTGCACCAAAGATGTTTTAAGAAACCTTCCTTGGCCATCAGCAACAAACCAGAACATCTTTCCTACATCAATCTTGGTCCTAAAAAAAATGAATGAGAAAAATTGTGTGAAAACATAGTAAGAGATCTCACATTTTTCCTTCTTATATTTCCCATGCCCTTCCCTCAAAAAATTTAAAAAAAAAGAAGTAACTCTTATAATCTTATAGTTTCCATGGGAAAATAGACTACTCCAACTAATTTACTTTGGTATCTGGACAAGGTGCATGTGTAGCCTTTCAATGAGGCCATACCAATCAGTTATTGTCAAGAGTCCTAATTGCTTTATAAAGTGTTTGTATTTCATTAGTCAACTGGTCTTCTGTCTTTTAAGCAATGACAACAGTCTGTTTCTTAGAGAGATGATGATGAACATAAAAGAAATGTAAATAATAAACCATATGAGACATATATGTATTTTACTGTATTTGCAACCTAATCCATATACAGTTTAATTCTCTACATTTAAATAAAGGAACAGATATTTATAATTTCATGAATTATGTAGATAATTTATATACAGGGAGAGGACTTTCCCTGCTTAACTGACTTTCATGCTAGGTCCTATGATTTTCTATTAGTCCCCTAAATACATACATTTTCCCCAGCAATCAGTGAAAGAGCATGCTTAAATTTGGATCGGATGGCATATCTGAGAAAAAGCCTGGTATTCAAAGCCTGGTATTAAAAGCCTGGTATTAAAAGGTATTAAATACCTGGTATTGGATACACACAAATTAATATTCTGGCTATTTCAAATAACCTGATTATATTAATCTATACAAATGAGATTAAGAAGGTAATGTATTAAAATGTCACATGGTAAATTTCAGAGTAAAATATAAAGGACATATAGAGAATAAACTTTCTTGGACTAAATATCTTTGATTCTCATATTTAGCAATAGTAACTGAAAGCCAACAATGTGAAATTAAACTGTAATTGTATACACAAAGAAATGTTTATGAAGACCTTGCCAAAATATTCAATGATATAGGATAAAATTGCCTAGCTTCTCTTTGGCTCCATTTCAAAAGTATCATTAGTTTTTCTGATTATTATTTTTGACTTCTATTTCTCAAAGCAAACAATAACTAATAGAGAACTACCAGACAGATATGCATGTGGTATTAAATCACAATTATATCTTGAATATTAATCTTACCTTTGGTGTAACTTTTGAAAATATCATAAGAAAATTGGGACATATATTTACTTGTGTTACAAAGTTAATGGCGTAATCTATGTTGATAATCAGAGAAGAGTCTTTCAACAAGATTATGAGCTATGGAACCTAAGAAGTTATTTGAATTAAATTAAACATGTTAGCATGCAAAGATGTCTACACTATGTCCAAGTGACTAATGGTAAGTAAATAAAATAATTCAACACTAAGTAGTGGCTGAGTTGATTTGACTCTGACAAGACAAAATCTAAAAAAGAACTTACCAATTCTAGCAGTTTTCCTGACTAATGTTTTTATCTTTAAAAAAAAATCTTCATTCTGGGCCAGAAAATCCTTCTGGGAGTGGACATAGGAGGAAAATGAGGTTATAATTGAAATATTTCAAAATTGTTTTTGAAACTAAGGTAAAATTTCTTACATATAAACAATAAAAAAAGATACTGTTGAAGATTTCCTAACTACTTCAGTGGACTGACTTTCTGAACTCATGTGAGACATTCCTTATCTTGATTCTTTCAAATGGGAATAAATTGATTTGAAAGAGATTTAAATACACATCACATAAATACGTAGGGCCCATTTTCTAAGATATTTAGATGGAGATCTCTTCTCTCGGTGCAAAAGATGATGGTGATGGGGGAACACAGGGCTAGCTGAGGACAAGGCATGAGCCTGGGCCAGCACTTTGATAAGTCCTTGAAATAGGCAAAGGGACATTCCTCTATGGACTCAACTGCCTCGGTGTTGATACTTTGCTAAGGGCAAAAGGCAATCTTAGCCCAACCCCCAGGATCCTTTACTTTAACATATAAAAAATTCCCTTAGAAATTTCCCTTTATCTCTAAACCCCCAAGATACATGTTGGCAATCATCCTCCAAGCACACGGCCCACCGATATACATCTGAAGGGTCTCATGACTCAGGATTTTTTAGATGGTAATAAGTGACTTTTCCAAACAATAGCTAGTCCCCTCAAGGTCCTGGAAACCTGGCTTCCAAAATTCCTTGGGGAGTATGCTATCCTCAAATCCCTCCCAACGCCCAGATAGCAGCACCTCTTGCCTGCCCACGGGTTCTGTCCCCTTGCTTTAACAAAACCATCATTTTGCACCAAAGATGTCTCAAGAAGTCTTCCTTGGTTGTTGGCTCCGGACCTCACCTATATTCCAAAACTTCATAATGGAAAGAAGTAAATGGAAAAGGCTTATTGTTTTTTGTTGTGTGTGTATGTGTGTGTGTGTGTGTGTGATTTTTATCAAGATTTTTAATTAGTTAATTTTTCCTTATTGGAAAATAAAATCTAAGGTTTAAGAAAGTAAAAGTGAATTTTATTGAATCCAATGAGGAAAACAATTCTTTTGTATTCTCTTTAAAATTTATAGCTTTATCCAAAAAATAAGATAACTTTATGTCTTCACTTCTCTTTAGGAAATATAGGAGTCTATAAAGTGGTATGAAAAAGGGAATTAATCTGGTATCTGAAATTCAATCTCACTGAATTAACTTTTTTTCCTTACAAATTTTATTAGGAAAAGAAAAATAAAATAAGCAAATTAAATTTTTTTCAGAATTATTTCCAGGAACCAATTTATATAATTTTATCCATTCCTTCAGCACCGTAGAAATCACTAGATATTTCAAAGAAAAGGATATTTAATACAGGGAACTATAAGCTTATGGGAATAAAGGTCAGAGAAGATCCTGCTGGTGTGCGGGAGGTCAGAAAGCAGGAAACCTAGGAAACTCCTGATAATTTCAGCTGCATGCAACAGAGAAATGATCGCCTACTAGCAGATCTCTGGAAGTTATGGATCATAAGCTTCTGGGGCATTAATGACATCTTATTCTTTGTCTTGCAAAACTTATGTAAAACCTCTCTATTATAAAAGAAACCTCAGCTGGAACTCTGCTGCAATGGAGTCTGTAAAATGTACCCTGCAGAATAAGGAGAGTATTGAGGTGGCTTTAAAAGCATGGTTCACACATCTTGGTATAATTATCTACTCTGTGGTCAGTGATCATTTAATATGATGTCCTGTATCTTCTATCCTACATGTAAAATATTCTTTGTGTATTTAAATTATTTACACATCAATTAGCCAAAGAAAAAAATATGTTGTGCGGAACTATTTTATCTATGGTTAAGATGGCATTAATTTTGAAATTTTGATACAAGAATTAAAAACAATAGATTTTTTGTTTAATCTTGTTCAACAAAGTCAAATTTAGTGAACAAACATCTGTTTTTCCAAGATTGAGGGGTTTCCTCATGCTATGGAGTGAATTATATCCCCTCAAAATTCGTATGTTGAAACCCTAACTCCCAATGTGACTATATTTGGAGATAGGACTGTTAGGAAATAATAAAGGTGGGGCTCTAATCTGAAAGGATTGGTGGCTTTATAAAAAGAGGTAGAGAGAGATCTCTTTCTGCTTTCATTTAGAGGAAAGCCCATGTGAATATACAGTCAGATAAAAGTCCTCTGCAAGCCAGGAAGAAAGTGCTCATCAGAAACTAGACCTTCTAGAACCTTAACTTTTCAGCCTTTTCTTGGACTCTTCGGCCTCCCAGAACTATGAGAAAAAAAATTTTTCCGGTTATTTAAGCCATGAGAACTGTAGTATTTTGTTATGGCAAGCAGAACAGACTAATACCCAGGAGTGCAGGACTTCCTCAGCTAAAACTGGAGAAATTCTGGGCAAACTGCGAAGGAATGATTACCTTAGGATATCTTTTTGAATGAAAAATGTGTCATAAAAGAGTCTACTGAGCTTAAAGTTAGTAAGGTTAATATTAAAGAAATTTCAAATATCTGTTATCATATGATCTGATGTAAAATACTGATGAATCTTATTCTTAGCTGTGTTAATTGTAATTAAAACATGTAATGGTTTAGTTTATTAATTTGTGCACCTACAAAATCTAAATATATAAACAATAATCTCTATCATTTTGATTAGGAAAATATTTGCTGTTATGCTCTTAAAATGGACTTTGTAACTTGATAAACAGGTGAGCTCTCAGTCTAAATTTCTATTTCTAAAGAAATACTGGGGAATTGTCTTGGCAAAAAGAGAAGTAGAAGGGTATGAGATATTTGGGTAATATTTTGATCACTGCATATAAAGTCAATCAGGTGCCACAGGGAACTACAGAAGAACTTATCTTCATAATGGAGGCTTGTTTATTTGTTTGTTTGTCATTGACATTATCCCAGAGATGAGATGTGCCTAGCTTTGGATGACTATTAGAAATGACATGGAAGGGGAGAATATCTGCTAGACCCTAAACAATTTAACAAAGCCTCCAAAAGTTCACTATTATGACACATACTGTTCCTTTATAATCTGTATTATTTCATATAATATTAGTAAACCTCTTGATTAGGTGAAAGGAAGTTGAATTTAATATCATTGTTTCCAGTTAAGTTCATAAGATGATGAACAATATCATGTGATCTAGAGGAGATGGAGTAGGTCAAACAAAATTTTGTATCCAATATTCAGCCACTGTGGGTAGAAGTGTTTAAGAAGAGGAAGAAAAACAAAACAAAACAAAAGGATAGATGTTTGGAGAGAGAATTGCATTGCAAATGCAGAGAATAGAAGACCAAACCAGGATGGAAAAAAAAGTAAAGACAAGCTACTGAATGGGAGAAGGTATTTGCAAATGACATCTCTGATAAGGGTTAGTGTCCAAAGTGTATAAAGAAGTTATACAACTCAACACCCAAAAAACAAATAATTGAATTTAAAAATGAGCAGAAGATATAAGCAGACATGACCAACAGACACATGAAAAGATGTCCAACTTCACTCGTCACCAAACAAATGTGAATCAAAACTACAATGATATATCACCTCATACCTGTCACGATGGGTAAAATATAAAATGAGAAACAAGTGTTGGCAAGGATGTGGAGAAAAAGAACCCTAGTGTGCTCTTGGTGGGAAGGCAAACTGGAGTAGCCACTGTGGAAAACAGTATGAGGATTCCTCAGAATTTAAAAATAGAAGTACTCTATGATCCAGTATTTGCGCTACTATGTATTACCCCCAAAACACAAAAAGACTAAGTCAGAGGGATGCATGCACCTTGATGTTTATTGTGGCATTTTTACAATAGTCAATTTATGGAAGTAACCCCGTATCCACTGATAGATGGATGGATAAAGAAGAGGTGATAGATAGATAGATAGATAGATAGATAGATAGATAGATGATAGATATAGATATTATTCAGTCATAAAAAAGAATGAAATCCTGCCATTTGCAACAACTTTGATCAAGCTAGAGAGTATAAAGCTAAGTGAAATAAGTCGTTCAGAGAAAGACAAATACCATTTGATTTCATTCATAAGTGGAATTTTTTTTTCTAATATTTTATTTTTTTAAATTTATTTATTCATGAGAGAGGCAGAGAGAGAGAGAGGCAGACACAGGCAGAGGGAGAAGCAGGCTCCATGCAGGAAGCCCGACATGGGACTCTATCCCGGTCCTCCAGGATCAGGCCCTGGGGTGAAGGCGGCGCTAAACCGCTGAGCCACCAGGGCTGCCCTCATACATGGAATTGAAGAAAGAAACAAATGATCAAAGGAAAAAAAGAGAGAGGGAGACAAACCAAGAAACAGACTCAACTATAGAAGACAAACTAATGGTTACTAGAGTAGGGGTGTTGGGGGAATGTGTGAAACAGGTGAGGAGAAATAAGTATGCACTATCATGATGAGTGCTGAATAATATGTAGAATTTTTTTAAAGATTATTTATTTACTTATTCATGAGAGACACAGAGAGAGAGAGAGAGGCAGAGACGCAGGCAGAGGGAGAAGCAGGTTCCATGCAGGGAGCCTGGCGTGGGACTCAATCCGGGTCTCCAGGATCACACCCCAGGCCAAAGGCAGCGCTAAACTGCTCAGCCACTGGGGCTGCCCTGTGTAGAATTTTTGAATCAGTATATTGTGTATCTGAAACTAATATAACACAGTATGTTAACTATTCCAGAATTTTTTTAAAAAGTAATGAAAAAAAGAGGAAAAAAATCCTCCTCAGTACCATGTTTAGGAGGAATAAGAAATACTAGTAATAATATCAATATAATTTGAGAAAAAAATGTGTAAGTACCTCAAGAGTCCATAGTTATCTAGATTCATAGTATTCATCTCATTAGTTCTGCTCCAATTTGGGGAAAAGGCACTAATTCTTCATCTTATTGAACTATTAAGAGGAAACTCATGAGTAAAAAAATCACTTGAAAGAACATAGTATAGAATATAACAGTATATTTCATTGCATATATTTTATTTAATTGTTTAGTTGATATAATTTAGAGTTTTATACACAGTGATTATTAGGCATTTTTTAAAAATAAGATCTCTAATTTTTTATATGTCTATTTCTTGCAAATAGATGGAGCCCATATTTTTGCAGATTGATAGGGCACTCAATTGCTAAGTGAGAAAAGAAGGGAGAATTATGAATTATTGCTTGTCAAATTGCATTGATAAGCCTTATTAAGACAGAGTTACTAAGTTTACAAAGTGTTCCTATGTATTTCTCAAATATATATTGAGATCCTAGCAGATTCCAGGCACTGTTTTAGCTGCTTGTAATAGATCAGTGAACAAAATAAAAAGACACTTGCCCTTGTGGAGCTTACACTCTAGCAGGAGAAACTAGTAGTGAATTAAGTCCTATGGAAAATAGAACATTATAGCAGAGTTTGGGAATAGGGAATGCAAGGGTGGAGGTGCAAGAAAATTATAGAGTCCTCTAATTTTGCTCAGCCTTTACAAGGATGACAGCAAAACTGCTAACACTTTAGTTCAATACTAGACCTACTATAATTTAGAGTCACGTTCACCACAATTTGTTATGTAACCATTTTCTAACAGAATGAAAATCCACAATTTTCTCTTTGGAGTTACTACTATATTCTTTTACTGGTGTCAAATGCCATCTAAAATGTGAATCATTATTAAAAAAATAGACCTATAATTCTAGTTTTCCCTGTCATCAGTTGTTAAAACAATCAAACATACTTGCTTTTATGGGCTTCTACACCATGGAGCTATTATTATCCACTTTTGCTATCCTTGCAATTTTCTTTGATTGATTTGCTAATAACTTAATTTCTCATTTTGTCATCTTGCAGACATTTTATACTAATTGTATTTAATGGACTGTGAGCTACTGAAATATTTAGAACCATTGCTAGTAAATGCAAAATATGCTTACTGATAGAATATAAAAATAAGCAATTGGTAAACCAATGAAGATATACATTATCTGGGATCATTGAGCTTATAAAAGTTTAATGGAGGCTAGAAGAAATATATTGTTACCATTCTAAGAAACTAAAAAAAAAAAAAAAGTGCTAGGCAGACTGATGTAGCAAATATTTGAATATCCTGAAAGTCATTATGTTATTCACTGATAACTTTTAAATTTATTATAGCAAAAATTAATATCTTCTTCTGGTTGGTTGATTTTACAACCAAAACTCCTCATACTTAACTATATCAAAAACTAGTTTTCTCTTCATTTACTTGTTCTGTCATTTAATGTGATCATTTTGAGCATGTTTATTGACATCACTATAAATAACTTCTATACAAAGTAGATTTCTAGATGTTTACCTTTGTTGTTAGAGTACTTTAAATATATAAAAAGATACTTTTGGTTTCATTATTTTGTTTATTTACTTGTTGGATAAAAAATTGTTAAATTATAGAGTTCTCAAAGCTATTTCAACTGAGGATTTTATTTTATTTTATTTATTATTTTATTTTATTATTTTATTTTATTTTATATTTTATTTTATTTATTTCAGTGCTTTGTTTCCATCTGTTCTGAGATTTTGGTAGAGCATAACATAATACAAATAGGCAAATAAAGGTGATGTATGTGGCAAGAAAAAATTGATTTTTTAAAAAATTAAAAAAGATTTTACAGAGCGAGAAAAAGAGAGGGAGAGTAAGCACGAGTAGGGGGAGAGGCAGAAAGAGAGAGAGAAGCAGACTCCCTGCTTGACTCAGAGCTCCAACCCAGGAACCAGGGATCATGACTTGAGCTGAAGCCAGACACTTAACTAACTGAGCCAACCAGTTGCCCCCAGAAAAAATATTTCTATGTGATTCTTAAATTGTATTAAGATGAAACAATTTAGGGGGCGCCTGGGTGGCTAAGTCAGTTGAGCATCTGACTCTTAGTTTTGGCTCAGGTCCTAATCTTGGGGTTGTGAGATAGAGCCTCACATCAGCTCTGCCCTCAGCATAGAGTCTACTTGAGATCCTTTCCCTCTTTTCTGCCCCTCCACCCTGCTCACATGCATTTGCTCTCTCTCTCTCTCTCTCACTCTCTCTCTCAAGTAAATAGATAAAATCTTTAAAAAGGATGAAACATTTTGCTGTCAAGGAGTAGTAGAAAATAAACTTTGATAAAAATAATTAAAACCACTTTTTTGTATGTACAGCATATTTTTATGTATTACTGCTAATGTTTAAAACAATATTACAGCTTTTTAAAAAGATTTTATTTATTTATTCATGAGAGGCACACACACAGAGAGAGAGAGAGAGAGAGGCAGAGACACAGGCAGAAGGAGAAGCAGGCTCCATGCTGGGAACCCAACGTGGGACTCCATCCCGGGTCTCCAAGATCACACCCAGGGCCGAAGGTGGTGCCAAACCGCTGAGGCACCCGGGCTGCCCAATACTACAGCTTAAGTATAATTGTCTTCGTTTTACAGTTGAGTTAAATGAGTAGTGACTAAAAACTAGAAGAGGCAAAAAGCAAGATTTTCCTGATGTCTCTGATTCTGAAGTTGGTAGTCTTTTACAGTATGCTTCCCTGATCCTCTAGAGTGAAACAATTAGTGCTACTGAGAATTCTTAGGAAGAAGGAGAAAAGCAAGCTAACAATTGTGGAGTTTATTGTTTAGGCAGTAATAGACCTTTAAACCATTTGTTTAAGGAAGTCATATGATAATCTCAGTATCATAGGCAGATTGAATGTAGCCATAGTGTGAAATTGGAATTGGTTTTGGGGGAGGAAGGGAGAAAACAGCTAGCTAGTTATTACTCTAGGAATGAGTTGATAATTATATTAGAGGGTTGTTAATGTAAATGAAGAGGAATAATGATTAAAAGATGTTTTTAAAGAAAGAGCAATAGGGTTTGGTTGCAGGCTGAGTGTAGGTAGAATGAAAGTAGGTAATTACTTGTATGTATTGCAAATGCTTCCATTTTTGACTGCCACTATCCACTTGACTGATATTGTGAAAAACCATCTACTCTATCCTGTCTACTTTAGAGGATTTTTATAGAAATTATAGGACAAAAAGGTCTATGAAAGTGCCTTATAAATAGTAAAAGCCCAACAAATCTAGTGTGGCTTTAGTACTATGACTTCAAAAATTACCAAAAAAGAGTTATTAAAAATTAATTTCCACCACTGTAGCAAGTCTAAGGACATCAGTATTACTCAAGTAAATGATATTTTGGTGAGTCTTCAAATTATATTCATATTCCATTGTCAGCCTTTTCTCTCTGCATGGAGCAAAGGCAAAAGATAACACCTCCCTACCTCCAGCAGAGTCTAAAATATAATGAGTATAAGAGAAAGCCACAAAAGTTAGAGTGGAATCAAATTATCATATTAATTCTGCATACCTTGGCTAAGACAACCACTATTGTAATACAGTGTTTTAACAAGGGTAGAATCTTGTTATGTATTTTATTTTATTATTTATTTTTTAAAGATTTTATTTATTTATTCATAGAGAGAAAGAGAGGCAGAGACACAGGCAGAGGGAGAAGCAGGCATCATACAGATAGCCTGAGGTGGTATTTGATCCAGGGTCTCCAGGATCACACCCTGGGCTGCAGGCGGCGCTAAACCGCTGCGCCACCAGGGCTGCCAGTGTTATGTATTTTAGACTTAACCAGCCTATTGTCCTAAATGTTTCAGGGAGATTATTCACTGTTGATTCTTCTGAGACATTGAGATGGCCACATCCATTGATTTTTCTTGAGGTAAAACAGTCCCTAATTTAGTCCAGTCCAATGTTGTATTTAAGATGTGTATTAAAAAAATAAAAAAATAAAAAAATAAAAGATGTGTATAGACCTGTTGGATAGACAGGAAATTTGAGATGTAGACTAGACTTAAAAGGCAATAGAACTTCTGTGAGAGATTTTCTGTGAGTGAGCTTTGGAGTGTAAGCCATACTCACCAGCATGCCTTAAGGGAGGGAGAGACAATTGATTCCCCGTGTAATTTAGAAGCTGTTTCTTGCCATTTTCTGGTTTAGCTCATCCCAGAAAGGTCAATGTAACATACAGAAGAGAAGGAGTGTGGAATAAAGGAAAGAATAGAATGGGCAAAAGCAGCAATACTGGTAGAGAAAAGCTCACTGAAAGAGCTGTTAACCAGAAATGAAAGGGTTCAGTAATTCAAAAGGACTTTTATAAGGACAGTGATATGGTAGATGACTAGTTGCAGAAGCTGGGTCCAGAGGACCACAAAAATGAGGAAAGGCAGGAATAGTACAAGCGAAATGACAGAGGATTAAATATATTCTAGATACCCCTCTCCTTCCCTGGAGAAGAATATTTGCTATTTTATTGGGTTCTTTAGTAACTAATATTTAATATCTTTCTATTCTAATATAATTATTTAATTATTTCTCACCAAGTACAGATGTTGATGCATCCCACAAATTCGATACCATATTTTCATTGACATTCAATTGTAAGTATTATTTCATTTTATTTTGATTTCTTTTTTAACATAGGAACTACTTAGGGGTTATTGTTTATATGTTATTTTAAATACCTCCTATTATTCTATGCCTTTTATTATTAATAGTGCCTCAATATCTTGAGCAGTCTTTTATTATAGAGCATCTATGTGCAGATATTTATTTATTGTGATTGAAAATTTCTGTGTTTATGGAGTCTGAAGGAATAAGTCTTTTATCCATTTTGGAAAACATCCTCAACTATTATCTCCCCCAAAGGCTACTAGCCTTTCCTGGCTTGTGACCCTTTTCCTTCATCTTCTAATCCAGGAACATTTCATCTCTCTGACCTTTATTTTTACATCTCTTTCTAACTGCAGCTGAGAAAGATTTTCTGCTTTTAAGTACTCATGTATTCAGATTGGGCTTACAGGGGTAATCCAGAATAAATCCCCATTTCTAGGTCCATTACGTTAATTATATCTACAAAGGTTTTTTTTTACCATGTAAGATAGCATATTCTTAGATTCTAGGGATTGGAACATGGACATGAATATCTTTGGAAGCCATTATTCTGCTTAACACAGTGATGAGGATTTCTCTTATTTGGTACAAGTTTACTCACACATCTAAAAAAGAAATATACTTAATTAGTATTTTACATTGTTACTAAATGGGAAATTACAGGATATATGTTGACAAAATGGCAGAAAGATAAACTATTGGGTATTCTCCAAGACCTCATGTCCTTATCCATCACCTAAAATTACCACCTACAAACTGGTAGCTAAATTCATCATTTCAAGCAATTACTAGAGGAATACCCTTTGATATTATACATCTTAATCTCACCAACAACCTTAAATGATGAGAGATTTTCCTGTGGTATTCAAATGAAAGTTTAAACCAAGATAATTCACAGGATTTCACCAATTCTATGTCCCTGTGAACCTCAGCAGTTAAGAGAAGATGGACTGCATTTGGTGGTGACACAAGACACCCTCTAAGAATTACTTGTGGGCTGCAGAAGTGTTTATACTGTATCCTAAGTAGCTTCAGGCACCATGGGAATACAGTGGATTGTGAAATGCCCTTTTAATATTATTCATGCATGTGCCATCTTTATCATGTCAGAACTGAAAATGTGCTGCCTGAGGCTCATCAAAATAATGCAGATTAAGGAAGAAACTCCACTTGTTTCTTATTATGTCAGAGTCAAGCTATTTAGGGAAGTGGAGATGGCTTGAAAACCACTGTGACTGAACACAAATTTTCATAAGAAATTCTCAATAATAATTCCTTTCATAAGGAAGAGGAAAATAAAGCAGTCAGGTATTTAGAATCACAAAAAAATAAAATAAAATATAAAATTTGATGTGTTGAAAATTAAATATCCTCAAGTGTTCTGAGTTATAATTATGTCATGTACATATGTGTCATATTTGAGGAGATTAAAGACATTTAAGATAAATACATGATTAGTGACTTAAAATGGTACTGCAGTCACTTAGAATAATGAATGTTAAGAAAAATAAAAACTATCAATTAAGTTTTGAAACTACTGAGAATAGTGGGAATGTACCCTAGACATTATGCCTACAAAAGAAGAGGTAGTGTAGTCTTCAAAGAAGAAAAGTCTTGGAGAGACAACAAAGGCAATAAAGAAATGATGAATTAAATATAAGAGGAGCCATTGGGTCCCAGCCTTAATGTGAAATCTAAGTATTGTAATTAATTTTATCTGATGTATGTAACTGCCACAAAAGATTTTTGTAAACAGTGGAGTAATTTCCTGAGTGAATAAGAATAGGTTACATAATTACCTAAAAAGCATTATTTCACTACAAATAATTTTTTCATCTGTATATTCAATGTGATTGTTTATGTGTTAAATTAGCTTTGCTCTTCTTTTAATACAGAAGTAGAATTATTTTTACTTTTTGTTTCAGTTTCTTTTCTTTTTTTTTTTTACATTCTCTTAATCAAAAAGGCTGAAGTACCAACTATTGATTGTGTGACTATAATTGATCTGGCAGTGGAAAGTGGAATTTTTCCAGCTGATGCAGTGATTAGAATTGATTTAGCAGTAGAACTCATAAAAGAGTCAATAAAATACAGAGAATAAGGCAACAACTGCTCTTAGAAAGGACTGTAATTCAATTACAGCACTCAGCTCTACTTACCTTAATTAATCTAGTCAGCTTTTAGCAGGAGACTGAAGTTGCTATTTCAGGTTGGCTCTTTAGAAAACAGAGTTCTTAGAAAAAGAATCTTTCTCCATAAGGGTTTTAAAATCTAGTCACATATTTATCATGTCTTTTTACTTCATGTTCCTGTTAGATCTAGATTCCTAAAATAGTAAGTTGTGTGTTTCCTCCACAGTGTTAGTAGTTATAAAGTTCTAAGAAGCTTTACGTTGTTCAAGGTATGCTTTTTTAGAAATTCTTAGTAGTTATTGACAAAGTACTGGCCTATTTATGGAATGTGTTTAACTATGCTCCACCATATATTTTGGTAATATTCAGAATTGTAAGACATGGTTCCTGTATTAAATTTTCTGTGTTTATACAAGTTAGAGATTATTTATTTATGATCTTTCCTAGTTTTAACAATTTTTGTTCCTCTTCTTCTCTGCAGTGTTTCTTTTTTCTTCAGTGTTTTTATCTGTTCTTTTTTTATCTGTTCTAATTTTATGTCTGACTCACCTAATGTTTTATCGTGTTTTATTATTTTGTCAAAGTTCTACACATTCAGCTATTTTACTTCTCAAATGTGTAAATAAGTTCTCAATATGTGTAAAATAATTTGATCATAAATTCTTAATGAAGGCTGCAATCTTACAGACTCCTATTTAAAAATTAATTTAAATTTTATCAAGGTAAAAATGTAGATGGTTGAAGATATCTTAGTGCCAAATTGCTTATAATGAAAAACAAGAATCACTTCTGTCCAATGCACACCTATGCTCCCTACTGTTGGCAAGGACAATATTAGCATTTTTCTCTTTTGAAAGTTTGCCTTAATATATCTTTTTTTTTTTGCCTTAATATATCTTAATAGTTTTCTTATACTGTTGTTTTTGACTCATACATTTGAGATAAATGTTAATTTCCTGCTATGCTGTTGGAAAATCTAGCTCTATTTCCTTTTCCCCCATTTCTTACAACACTTTTGTCAGAGTTTTTGTTTAAATATAGAGCCAGTAAGCTGTAGAAATGCAACGGTACTCCAACTGCTGGGCTACAACAGGATGAAGAATGCATGCAGGAAAGAAAATCAATGTATTTCCTTCCTGGAGAAAATCTTGCATGAAAAAAAGAACACCCATGGAAAAAAACAGTGTGCTTATTGATGTAGTTGATTTGCTCGAGCAAATTTGGCTGAAGCTACTTACTCTTTGCTACTTGATAATACACAGTTTGAGGACAGGCAGCTAGTTCAGGGAACCACAGTTTGAATAGCAAAGTTAGTGTACTATAATTCTTTAGTTATAAAACATTTATTCCTTGAATTAAGCATTATTTCACCTTTTCCAATTTGCTTACTTTAATCTTTATAAAGTCCAAAACTTTTGTCAGTTTTTTTGCAAATACCAATACTTTTAAATTTCAATAATCTATCATTTGAAATTGTTTTTTTTTTAATAGTCTTTCTTACAGACTTTTCTTGTTAAATGGACAGAATGCTTTTTTGTTTGTTTTTAATCTTTCTAAGCATATCAGCTATAGTTTGGCTTTTAAAAAGATATTTTTGGGACACCTGGGTGGCTCAACGGTTAAGCGTCTGCCTTCTGCTCAAGGCGTGATCCCCGAGTTCCAGGATCAGGTCCCACATTGGGCTCCCTGTGAGGAGCCTGCTTCTCTGAACTCTGTCTATGTCTCTGCCTTCTCTCTCTGTGTCTCTCATGAGCAAATGAATCAAAATCTTTAAAGAAATAAAAATAAAAACATATTTTCCACTTGGTAAATTTTAATATTTCCTTCATGTTCCCTGCTTTATAAATTGCCTTGTCTGATTTAGTTTTTCCCTTTTATGATGGAGGCTTTTTTTTTTTTTTTTCAAATATCTGGTGATCTCTGGTGGAGCATGTATACTTAAAAGTGAGGCATTAAACAGATTGGAATTGATATTGCCATGACCTAAGTTAATTAAGTGAATAGTTCTAGTATAGGGTAGATTCAGAGACAAGCCAGCTTTTCCAGTGAGATACTCTCAAGGATCAGCATTTGTATGTAATCATTTCTTTTTAGCTGTTTAGTTTCAGTAGTCTGTTGCCTTACATTGGAATAGACATTTTACTACCAGCATTTTGTGTGCAAGACATGCAAACTATGTTTGTGAAAACTCATCAACTGTTTAGAAAGAGAAAGGGTGATAAGTGGTCCTATTTCAACACAAATCTTTCACACATTTCCTGATCTTTATCCCCTTTCCCGACCACTGATTGCATGGTATATGAAAGTGATGATTGCCAGATCTTTAGAGTATGGTAGGTAATATGGTCTCCCTTGTTCACTTGTCCTTCCCATTCCAAACATTAAGTTTATAACTTCTTTCATAAGTTTCATAAGATTCTGCCAACATACTGAAGAATTATAGAAATACATTTATGCACATAACACAATAGGCAACTTAGTATACATAAAGATGTATAGTTGTATATGTATTATTTTCTTATTAAACACTTTTATCTTTGAAAATTCCTTGCCTTTTCTTTGTTAACAGAACCCTTTTACCTGAAAAGGTGGCAAAGGTTAGTTTTCTCTTCAGATATGTAAGTGAACTGTTTCAGAAACTTAGTTTATTAGTTTATTACACAATCTTTGTACAACTTTGTGTTTTCCACTGAATATTTATTTGGTAAGGATCAGAATAATTACGTTTTCTCAACTTCAAATAGAATTGAAACTTAAGTTGATTTTTAAAAAAGATTTTATTTATTTATTCATTAGAAACACACAGAGAGAGGCAGAGACATAGGGAGAGGTAGAAGCAAGCACCCCACAGAAGCACGATGCAGTAATCCATCCCAGGACTTCAGATCATGACCTGAGCCAAAGGCAGATGCTCAACCACTAAGCCACCAAGTTGATTTTAAATTCAGAAAGAATGGGTACCCCAATACTATGCAGGTTATAATCAGTCAGTGAAGGAGCTAATCCTAGAAGTTTTGCAACTTTATTTCCAACTCAGTACTGTCTTTTTTTCACCAATCTTAGAATCAGGTATGACCAATGTCTGAAAGCCCTAACATAATTCCCCAAGTGCCTACTGTAATAAAAGGACAACAGTAGGTATTTGGAGTGGAGTTAGAAGAGGAAGATGCTTCAGACACAAATCCTACTTCTAAAGTGCTTACAGTCAAATGTAAGTGATATATTAGAAGAGATGTCCCTGAGAATTTCAGTCTGAAACTTACATATATACTTTGAGATATTATATGAAACCTGAATATTTGAGGCTGACCTCCAGTAATATCCATATATGTCTAATATATTCATTTTTTGTTTGTTTTTACTGGATATGAGACTGTAACGGTGCTGAAACAGTATGATAATTTATATACAGTTGCCCCTGAACAACATGGATCTGAACTGGGTGGATCCACTTATATGTGGATTCTTTTATATAAATACAGTCCAGTGCAGTAAATATATTTTCCTTATGATTTTCTTAACATTTTTTTTCCAGCTTACTTCATTATAAGAATACAGGATATAATTACATATAATATATAAAGTATGTGTTAATCAGCTGTTTATGATATTGGTAAGGCCACTATCTACAGTAGGCTATGAGAGTTAAGATTTGGGGGAGTCAAAAGTTATACATGAATTTTCAGATTTTTGACTGTGCAGGAGTCAGTGACCCTAACCCCCATGTTGTTCAAGGGTCAACTCTATTATGATATTAATGGACTGAAGGGATATGTTCAGAACTTCTGGTTTTAACACATATCTAATTTAGCTATGTGTAATGCTTTACATATGTAGCATAACTATGTATTTATAAATGTTTATAAAAGTCTGTGAAATGATTTTCAAACTGAATTATGAGACATATCATTAAAAATGGAAGGAAATGTATTGTCATACACTATATATATATACATATATATATAGTCACTCTCATTGAATAATAATTTTGAGAATGAGCATAGATGTTTATAGTCACAAATTATGCATTATTTAAGTTCATTAAATTCATCTACCTTCCTGAATTTCCTTTGCTCAGTAGATAAGAAGGGAATGAAAATGTAGTTTTCTGCTATTTATACTGACTGACATGCCCCATAGTAACATTGGAAGTGTTTAAAGGAGAACATGAACATAAAAGAGCATATAAAATGGTGAGTGAAACAAGATGAAAAATGAAATATTTACAGATAAATTTCTTATATGTCTTTGAACGATTTTGTTGGCTCAATTTCAGTTCAATCTTTTGATTTATGTGGTTACATGTTTTGTATTTGATTGAGGTCAAGTTAGAGCTCATCAGTACAATTACTTAGCTTATACTTTTATTCATTTTCTGCCTTTGAAACTGTTATTTCCTTAGAATTTCCTTATTAGAACCACAGAAACTACACTCAAAAGAGCTAAAGACATCTCCTTGATTCTGCCACTAAATCTAAATATTTAATCTCCTCATTAAAGAAACAAAATAGCACTCCCCTGTGGCAGTAAGAGCATAAAGTACTTATTGGGAAGGGAAGTTGCCTTCTGCAATGAGACTTTAAATATAAGATCTGATGCAAGCTTGTCCAATTCCACTCCCTCTGGCCTAACAGTAGCCTCCATCCCCTCTCATCAAGACAAATTTCTTAATCTGTGAATCTGTACATCTTTTAGCTCTGTATTTTCTATCTTCATGCTATCAGCATAGTTATTTTGATAAAATGTATTTAATCATATATTGATTATTACCTAATTCCAAAGAAAGCCCAAACTCTTTTTGGATGTCATATTACTCTGTATATTCTTTGTTTCTACACTAGTTTTCCTCTCCAATCCTTCCTTTGTCCTTCCAGGAACTAGACCAACACTCCAGTCACCCTTGCACTCTCTAAATGTGTTTGAGTTTTCTTCTCAAGCCCCAACCTCTACTCAGTTTATTTCTCAAACAGTATCCTTCTTTAAACTGCCTTTAATTCAATTAAAACATGAAACAAAATTTTTAAAAAGCCATCTTAAACCATGATTTAAAGTACTACTTCTATAAGTACAACATACATTTTCAAACTATTCTCGTTTTATTTTGTTTTGCTGTAAAATGTAAAAAAGTAATTCTAACTGAAATCCAGGAAGGGAGTGATAGGTAATCTGAGGGTTCTGTTAGGTAAGGCTTTTAAAAAGAGATGATGTCTTAATTTGCTCATGAAAAATAAATAAGATATATTTTTTTAAGCAAGAGAAAAAGCGGGAAGAAAAGGGTCACAGTCTGTGATGGTTATTAAAGACATGCGTTGAATGAGGATTATGAAAATGTTTAAAGCCCTCCAGAGATGAAAAACAAAATAAGACCTGAAATAAAATAAAATTCAATTATAATTGTCTTTTTCTCCACCACACACAAGGAAATGCTCTCTAAAGGGACAAAGCAGGAGGAAAACATCCACTTCCCTGAACATCTCCTTTCTCAGGGCTGCCTGAGATATTTCATAGATTTTTGAAAAAGTAATTCTAAAAGACTTTGACTTTGATTTTAAGTATATCCAGGGTTTTATTTGGTATTTTATTGAAGGATTTTTTTATAATACTTTGGGCTATAATCAGACCATCCTTAGACTTATAGCATAAATGAGAAATGTGGAAAAAATTTACAAACTGCTTTTCTAGCAATTAGACCAAAATCATGTGTATAGGGGAAAAAAATTAAATAAATAAAAATAAGTGAAAGTACAGAGGAACAGTTGAATAGAATTAACACATTCAGTTGTTCCTGTGTCTCTTGGGAGTGTGAACAAGATAGATGGTAGATGTTTTACATTTATATAAATATATATACATTTATTATATATTTATAAATATATATTTATATTCATAATATTTATATTTTGTACTGCAGCAAAAAAAAATTGTTCAAAGGAACGGAGTGTTTCAATGCTGTTTCAGAATGATGCTTAGGATGTGGCAAACCCTGATATGTGGTCCTGCATAGTTTTGGAAAGAAAAAGAAGCTGGATAGTTAGAAATCCCAATAGAAAGAGATAAATTAAAAATGTAGCTTGGTATCATATTTTAAGGGCACCAATATCACTTGCAGATGTTTAGATGGGTAATGGTAAGTCTTCAGAAATTTAGACAGAGGCTTGGCATAAATGCACTGATTCTAGGTTTTAAAATGATAACAAATAAGTGAAATTTAAACAAAAACTTGTGCTCTGTAATTATTTTGTTAAATAAATAATAACTCCAGCATAGCCACCATCTTTTATTTTTCTATCATGATACGGGAAATAAGAAAATGTCACCATAGTCTCCTGTTTTAACAGATGATTTTATAAGCATTTAAACAAATTAGGGATTCAGAAATATCAACTACAAAATTGTTACTATGGTAACTTGTGATTAACAGGTTAGATCCAGCCTATTAACAACCAATGTTTATTTTTGAAGTTATTTTATTAAGGTATAGAAATAATTTCAAAATCTTTGGGGTCTTGTGAGAACCCCTTATTCAAATTTTACTTTCAAAGACTGTTTTATATTATAGGGAATAGTAAATGGAAAATGTTTATGGACACATATTCTGAATTACAGAAAAAAAATGTTATTCTTCTAAAAGTTCTCAATTTCACTCTTTATCAAATTGGATTACTTAGGGATACCTGGGTGGCTTAGCATTTGAGCATCTGCCTTTGGCCCAGGGTGTGATTTAAAATATTTCTTATATTTTAACTTAATTAATTCTCATAGTAATTCTAATACCATTTTTCACAAAAGGAACAAGTTTTCTTGAAGAAATAGCTAGTCTATGTCTAGGTTAGAAATCATGCAAGATGATCCAGGGGCATCTTAGTGTGTCAGAAACAAAAAGTTCATAGATTAAAGAGATTATGTCAAAAATATGTAACAACTAAGCTATAAAAACACACATTGTCCAAATTTATGGGAATTTAACCCAAGAAAATAATAGTGATTGTAGTTCATAAAATCACATTGAATCTGTGAAAAGCCAGGAATCTAGAATCTATAATGATATATTTAAACAATTAAATTTTAAAAATCTTAGTGGGAAATAGAATAGAGTATTACTTTTTAAATCTTATTACTCATGTTCACACTTCTTAGCCATATTATGTTAATGTAAAATGAAATTAATGTTAAATATATTAAATATTTTTCTCTCGAGGTAAATGTCAATTGAACAGTGCATGTCTTGTCACTTAAAGTAAGAAAATCACATACTATATTCAAATCTCAAATGAATACTGTTTAAAATATCTGTAAGTTGGATAACTCTGAGGTTATAAGAAAATTAGATTCCATCAAATTTAAGGGGAACATAAAAATATAAACATATGTTTAAGTTTCTACTGTTTCACTTTTTTATTAGAAGAAATATTTTATCTTAAGATTTTAATTATAAAATCCAATAAAATTATTGATATTCATGTGGCAGCAAAATTCTTTGAGACCATATAAATGGTGATAAAGTTTAAATGCAGAGATATGTTCCATTTGAAACAGAATATATATTTTTTGCCAAGAGGATGTGCATATTATTTTATATATTTATACGTTTTATATATTTATAATGCATAATTTTGACTATGAGATTTATAATCTTATAACTCCAATTTGTTTTAATTTAATAATATATTTTAAAAATATACCCTGGTTTAAATTAAAATCTAAATTTATTAAAATAAATTTGGGATTATTTTATTTATTATTTAATTTGTTAGATTTATAAGAAGGATTTAATATTATAGACAGTTTTGTTTTTTAGGTAAGAAATTAAAGTTCATTTACTTTATGAAAGGAATATATTAAGGTGTGTAAGTTTATACATAAAAATAAACATCATTCACAGACTTTTTAAAAGTAGTTGTAAAATATTCTAAAGATATTAATGGGAATTAAGAATTACAAGATGCATTTCGGATCCTAGGAAGAAATACTTGAGTCTCAGCAGTATTGTGGAAATTCTAACCTAGAGTGAAAAGTAATTGTCCTGTAATAGACACACCAGATAGACTGAATAGTGAATTTTGCAAGGTTTTGAAATACTAGGAGACACCGAGCAAATGACTTCAGTATTTGTGATATGGTCTTTAAAAACTTCTGGTCTAATACTATTTAGGAGAGTTCAAATATAATTTTCTATTTTTATGGTTTATTCCTGTCCATGAAAACATTCATTCTCCACCAGTTTACTTCCTTTCTGCCAATATCTCTCTCACTGTGGTGGTGGGGAGCAATTACCCGGTCTTCCAGAGCCAGTCTTCATCTATCATCTCAGCATGTGATTGTACTTTTTTTTTGTTTGTTTTAAATAATTAACTACATTAGGAATCATACCATATATTACCAATCATATTAAATGTGCAACTCAAAAGGTTGAATTGATATGAACTTTACTCAATCTTTCTAATTCAGAAAGCTCATGATCCTGCACCAATAGCTCCATGTATTCAACATATACTTTCCCGTGGTTTCCTGTGTTGAGAGAAATTCTTGAACACACAAAAAAGTACTTCTTGAGAGAGATTTTTGACTTATTTAAGTTGAAAAACTGATTCTCTTATTCCAATGAAGAACATTTTTAACTTCTAGGTCCTAGTGCTTATTGTATCTTTCTACCCACTTTTTTTTTTCTTAAATGAGAAATAATAGTAAATTATATGATCTTTAATGGAATCTGCCATCTTTATTTTCAAAACATTGACCATGGACAATAGGGTAAACAATGAATCAGATCCAATTACAATTTTCTATTTTGAGTATTTAGATGAGTGAGGTTGCCATTAAGTGGACATCTTTAGCAATGGAATTGATAAGTTTAATTTAAAATATACTGGGTTGAATAATTAATGTCCTTACAAATAAGAACATAGATAATTAAACCAAACTCACAGAATTGTGTAAATTGATAAACATGAAAGTTTTTCCTTTTTTTCTTCCTTTTCCTATATCATCCATGATTCCTCACTTTTCCCTTTCCCTGCCAGTTATACATTTCTAGTACATCCCATGTGTTTCTCCTTTCTCTTTATTACTATCCACTACCTCACTTTCTTCTAATAAGAGAAGCTCCAGTTCACACTCTGATTCTGATTGTCAGAGAAACCTAATTATGAATCTTAATTTTGCTGCTTAGTAGCTACATGTTATTGGGGTGTTATTAGTTACTTCAGTGTCAGTTTCCTCATTTGCAAATTAGAGTCTCTACCTCAGAGTTAATGTGCAGATTAAATTTTAAAAATACACAATAAATTTTTATCATAGGATTAGGTTTTTAATAAGTTTTTAAATGTATTATTTAAAATTTCAAGATGACAACTGAAGCTATATTAGTGAATACAGAATCCAGGAAGAGGTTAAAGAAAAAAAAAAAAAACTGATGACCTAACACCTGCATTTAAGAACACAGAGGAAGAAGCAATGATAAGAAATTGCATTTTGAATGAGCAGAGATAAAGAGGTATAATAGGAATAAGTTATTTGCAAAAAAAAAAAAAATATATATATATATATATATATATATATATATATATACATTTAGAAATACCATTCTTTAAATTCATAAGAAATGTTTAGTGGTATCAAATATTTAAGAGATTATTTGAGATAATAAGAAAAAAACACTAAAAAGAAAACATTACATTTTAGAAAAGAGGAATTTATTCATCAATATTTATAGCAGTCAGTAAGGATTGAGCGTGGAAAAGATTGCTGTGATTTAGGAAGTCAAATGGACATAATTAAATCTGTTAGTGTGGCTTATATGTGAGGACATTTTCCAGCAAAATAAAAGAGCAAATACAAATGAGAGCTTAGGGGATCCCAGGGTGGCTCAGCAGTTTAATGCCTGCTTTTGGCCCAGGGCATGATCCTGGAGTCCAGAGATCGAGTCCCCATTGGGCTCCCTGCATGGAGCCTGCTTCTCTCTCTGTCTGTGTCTCTGCCTCTCTTTCTCTCTGTGTCTCTCATGAATAAATAAAATCTTAAAAAAAAAAACAACAAATGAGAGCTTAAGGACGTTTTTTTGTTTTTAAACTGGTGACCACATATAAGCTTGTTACAGGCAAAAGAAGCAGAAACAGGGATATATTATACTAGGCAAAAGTGGATTGGTTATTCCAGGGTTACTTTTCTTGTATGGAACAAATGGAAGTCTTGGAGCAGGGTCTGGTAACTCGTGCTGAGCAAGCAAGCACCAATTCAGTTGACCCATGCCTTCCTTTTTCGTGATTGCTGAGCATAGAAAAGGTTTGATTTGCTGATGAGGGGTTTAGCTTGAGTCGCTCCATCTCAGGTCTGATCTGGTTACTTCAACAAGCTTCATGTCTAAGAAAGAAATAAGAATCACAAATGGAAAAAAAAAAAAAAAAAGGCCTGACAGAATGGGAAATAGAAATAGACCACAGAGGAAAGATTGACTTGCTTAACCCTGCAGTTGGTTTTGACATGTATGATACAGTTAGGCTCATAAAAATATCCCAGAGCCTGAACCATTCAGTATCTTTCCCATGTTTTCCTAGAGTTTTTGTGTCACATATGGTTTACTTCATTTAAATTCCAGTTTCTATTGGATACAATCCCCA
Organism: Vulpes vulpes; assembly: GCF_048418805.1. Taxonomy (NCBI): domain Eukaryota; kingdom Metazoa; phylum Chordata; class Mammalia; order Carnivora; family Canidae; genus Vulpes; species Vulpes vulpes. The sequence goes on from NC_132785.1 coordinate 79,581,226, forward strand.
TTTTGCCAAAACGAATCTATGTTCAGAGTCCAACATTGTTACTTGTTTCCATAAAAAGAAAATTCCTTTTAATAGTTTGAAACCTTGGTAACTTTTGTAGTTCCAGGAGCAAATTGTGAGAGCTGTCCATTTTTTCATGTCCCTAACTAGTCACTCCTCTTCTTCCTCTCTTAACTTCTTAGAGTAACAGCCAAATTCCTCCTTTGTCTTTTCTGGTTCTGTGTATAGACCAATTTCACCATATTCAAGTACTATAGAGAAGCATTTTGCCCCTAAATGACTTTTCTGTGCATTGACTGTTCTTCCAAAGAATTCTTTTTTTTTTTTTTAATCTTCTAATAAAGAAAAATTTATTTTGTACTGGTTGGCTGTGGTTTCTAATATGAGGAGGGTAGGGCTAAAAAGCGGCTTCTGAGAAAGTCTCTCTGATCTTTTCAACATGAAGAGTTTTTCTCTTCTCATTCAGGATTGTATGCTTTCATATGAATAACCACATTCTTCTCAGCAAAACACTACATCATTACTTTGCAAATTATTGTACAGATTTTTAAGTGATTGACTTTCAAGTATTCAGTCTAGAAGGCTAAAGAAGTAGAACTTTCCTTTATTTATTTATTTATTTATTTATTTATTTATTTATTTATTCATTTATTTATTCATTCATTTATTTATTTATTTAGTACTTTTTTTTTAATTGGAGTTCGATTTGCCAACATATAGTATAACACCTGACACTCATCCCATCAAGTGCCTTCCTCAGTGCCCGTCACCTAGTCACCCCAACCCCCCACCCATCTCCCTTTCCACTATCCCTTGTTTGTTTTCCAGAGTTACGAGTCTCTCATGTTCTGTCACCCTCTCTGATATTTCCCACTCATTTACTCTCCTTTCCCCTTTATTCCCTTTCACTATTTTTTATATTCCCTGAATGAATGAGACCATGTTTGTTGTCTCTGATTGACTTACTTTACTCAGCATAATACCCTCCAGTTCCATCCACGTTGAAGCAAATGGTGGGTATTTGTCATTTCTTATGGCTGAGTAATAGTTCATTGTATATATAGACCACATCTTCTTTATCCACTCATCTTTCGATGGACACCGAGGCTCCTTCCACAGTTTGGCTATTGTGGATATTGATGCTATAAACGTTGGGGTGCAGGTGTCCTGCCATTTCACTGCATCTGTATCTTTGGGGTAAATCCTCAGCAGTAAAATTGCTGGGTCACAGGGCAGTTCTATTTTTAACTCTTTGAGGAACCTTCACACAGTTTTCCAGAGTGGCTGTACCAGTTCGCATTCCCACCAACAGTGCAAGAGGGTTCCCCTTTCTCCACATGCTCTCTAACATTTGTTGTTTCCTGTCTTGTTAATTTTCACATTCTCACTGGAGTGAAGTGGTATATCATTGTGGTTCTGATTTGTATTTCTCTGATGGCAAGTGATGCCAAGCATTTTCTCATGCGCTTGTTGGTCAAGTGTATGTCTTCTTTGGTGAAATTTCTGTTCATGTCTTGTGCCGATTTCATGATCGGATTGTTTGTTTCTTTGTTGTTGAGTTTAATAAGTTCTTTATAGATCTTGGAAACTAGCCCTTTATCGGATAGGTCATTTGCAAATATCTTCTCCCATTCGGTAGGTTGTGTTTTAGTTTTGTTGACTGTTTCTTTTGCCGTGCAGAAGCTTTTTATCTTGATTAAGTCCCAATAATTCACTTTTGCTTTTGTTTCCCTTGCCTTCATGGATATATCTTGCAAGAAGTTGCTGTGGCCAAGTTCAGAAGGGTGTTGCCTGTGTTCTCCTCTAGGATTTTGATGTATCCTTGTCTCACATTTAGATCTTTCATCCATTTTGAGTTTACCTTTGTGTGTGGTGTAAGAGAATGGTCTAGTTTCATTCTTCTGCACGTGGCTGTCCAATTTTCCCAGCACCGTTTATTGAAGAGACTGTTCTTTTTCCAGTGTGTAGCCTTTCCTGATTTGTCAAATATGAGTTGACCAGAGAGTTGAGGGCCCATTTCTGGGTTCCCTATTCTGTTCCATTGATCTATGTGTCTGTTTTTGTGCCAGTATCACATGGTCTTGGTGATCACAGCTTTGTAGTACAACTTGATATCTGGCATTGTGATGCCCCTGGTTCTGGTTTTCTTTTTCAATATTTCCCCTGGTTATTCGGGGATTTTTCTGATTCTACACAAATCTTAAGATGATTTGTTTCAACTCTCTGAAGAAAGTCAATAGTACTTTGATAGGGACTGCATTAAATGTGTAAATTGCCCTGGGTAGCATGGACATTTTACTCCTTTTATGAGTTTGGAAGTACTCCATCTCTTTCTATCTTTCGAAACAGCTTTAGTAGAATAGGTATGGTTTACTCTTTAAACATTTGATAGAATTCCCCTGGGAAGCCATTTGGCTCTGGACTTTTGTGTCTTGGGAGGTTTTTGATGGTTTTTGATGACAGCTTCCATTTCCTCCTTGGTTATCAGCCTGATCAGGTTTTCTATTTCTTCCTATTCCAGTTTTGGTAGCCTGTGGTTTTCCAGAAATGCCTCCATTTCTTCTAGATTGCCTAATGATAGATAGCTGCTCATAATACATATTTAAAATCATTTGTATTTCCTTGGTATTGGTTGTGATCTCTTCTTTTTCATTCCTGATTTTATTAATTAGATTCTTTTCTTTTGTTTTTAATAAGGCTGGCTAATGGTTTATCTATCTTATTAATTCTTTCAAACAACCAACTTCTGGTTTTGTTGATCTGTTCTACAGTTCTTCTGGTCTCTATTTCATTGAGTTCTGCTCGAATCTTTATTAACTCTCTTCTTCTGTGAAATCCATCTGATCCAGTATATCATTTAAAGCTCTTGTTTCTTTGGAGATGTTTTGCTTAGAATGTCTGTCATTTGCAGAAAGCACTGTGTTGAAGTCTCCCAGTATTAGTGTATTATCTAAGTATGTCTTTACTTTGGTTATTAATTGATTTATATTCTTGGCAGCTCCCACATTAAGGGCATAAATATTCATCATTGTTAGGTCCTCTTGTTGGATAAATCCTTTATATCCGATATAGTGTCCCTCTTCATTTCTTACTACAGTCTTTGGGATAAACTTTAATTTATCTGATATAAGGATGGCTACCCCTGCTTTCTTTTGAGGACCATTTGAATGGTAAATGGTTCTCCAACCTTTCATTCTCAGGCTGGAAGTGTCCTTACGTCTAAAATGAGTGTCTTGTAGACAGCAAATAGATGGGTCTTGCTTTTTTATCCAGTCTGAAACCCTGCATCTTTTTATGGGATCATTTAGCCCATTTACATTCAGAGTTACTATTAAAAGATATGAATTTAGTGTCATCATAATACCTATTCAGTCCCTGGTTTTGTGGATTATTTCTTTGGGCTTCCTCTTTCTTTTACAGAGTCTCCCTTAATATATTTCTTGTAGAGCTGGTTTGGTGGTCACATATTCTTTCAGTTTCTGCCTATCTTGGAAGCTTTTTATCTCTCCTTCTATTCTGAATGAAAGCCTTGCTGGATAAGGTATTCTTGGCTACAGGTTCTTCTCATATAGGATCCTGAATATATCCTGCCAGTCCTTTCTGGCCTGCCAGGTCTCTGTGGAGAGGTCTGGTGTTATTCTAATATTTCTCCCCATATAAGTTAGGGATCTCTTTTCTCTTGCTGCTTTAAGGATTTTCTGTTTATCCTTGGAATTTGCAAGTTTCACTATTAAATGTTGAGGTGTTGAATGGTTTTTATTGATTTTAGGGGGGGACCTCACTATCTCCTGGATCTGAATGCCTGTTCCCCTCCCCAAATTAGGGAAGTTCTCAGCTATGATTTGTTCAAATATTCTTTCTGATCCTCTGTCCCTCTCAGCATCCTCCGGAACTCCAATTACACATAGATTTTTTTCCTTCTGAGGCTGTCATTTATTTTCCTTAACCTTTCCTCATGGTCTTTTAATTGTTTTTCTCTTTTTTTCCTCAGCTTCCTTCCTTGCCATCAACTTGTCTTCTATGTCACTCCTCTTTCTTCTACCTCATTTACCCTCATGGTTAGGACCTCCAGTTTGGATTGCATCTCATTGAATTGATTTTGATTTCAGCCTGATTAGATCTAAATTCTCCAGTCATGAAGTCTCTTGAATCCTTTATGCTTTTTTTCAGAGCCACCTGTAGCTTTATAATTGTGCTTCTGAATTGCTTTTCTGACATCGAACTGTAATCCAAAGTCTGTAACTCTGTGGCAGAGAGCACTATCTGTTTCTTTCTTTTGTGGTAAGTTCTTTCTAGTCATTTTGCTCAGTGCAGAGTGGCTGTATGAGTCGGCTGTGTCAAGAATATCAACCTCGACCTAAGTAAATTTCACCTTAGATGAGTCTGCTGAGGTCAGAGATGAGAAACTGAAAACAAAGATCAGAATGAAATAAAACAAAAGGACCACTAAAGTGAAAAATAAATTTTAAAACAAAGTAGTACAAAATAAAAGGCCAGGAATCCTAAGGAAGAGAAAAAAGAAGAAAAAAAAAGGAAAAGAAAAAAGAAAAAGAAAGAGAGAAAGAAAAAAAGGGAGGGGGGGACTGGGAGATGGTGGTGATGAAGAAGTTGTAGGGGAAGGAGAATGTAGTCTACCTGAGTGGTCCTAGAGGGTGATCCTCTTGATTCTGAGTATATTAAGTTCTGTATATTAGAAGATGCTCAGTCCCAAATTTTTAAAAACCTGAAATACTTGTAGAGGGCTCCAACATTGACCACCAAAATATAAATGAGATAAAAGAGGGGGGCAGAATGGAAATGAGGAATCTCACAGAATGACTGAGCATGGTATACCACCTGGTTCTGGGTTCATGCTGGTCATGTTTTAGAAGGTATTAGCTTCTGCCATTGTAGAATGGCAGAGAAAACAAAAAAACACAAAACAAAAAAGACATGTCTCATATATCTCCCAAAATTAAGTTGAGTATGTTGAAGGGCATCTAGAAGTGGAAAATATATCTAGGGCTTGTAGTTGTAGAAATATGAAAGTCAAAAAGGAAGAATATTAAAGATGAAAAGGTGGTAAAATATTGTAGTGAAGGTGGGAAAAGAGAAAAAAAATTGGAAATTTAGTCTGAAATAAAAATGAGTTGTACTGGAGAAAGGAAGAAAAGAAAAAAAAGGGGTGGGGCTCTAGTTCTATATACTGTAAATCCCTCGACTACCCTTGAACTTTCCAGCGCTGCTCAGTCAAGAACTTGGTCTTCCCCTGTCCTTCCAGCTGCTCTTCTGGGGGAAGGGCTGCTGTGCTGACTTTCAGGTGTGTGGACCTGGGGGAGCTGCCACGCCCCCCACTGGGTGCCGGGCTCAGTAGGAGCTGTTTACCCCGTGAGGCCCCTGTTCCCTGGGGGCCCCACCCCTCCCAGGCACAGGGTGACACCAGGAGGAATAACAACACTGGCAGCCGCCAACTGTCCAGCCCTGGAGTCAGCTCGCCCAGTAACTATCCAGCTCCCAGTCTGCACTGGCCTAGATGCTCCCAGGCTGGCGGGGGTCCTGACTTGCACAGCTCGGGCGCCCAGGGCAGGAGCCTCCTCACTGTCCTGTGCCCTCCCCGCTCTGCCTATTCCGGGGGGAGCTCAGAATCCTGGGCTGTGTCCCCTGCACCCTGGGATCCTGCGCTCCTGGAATCGCTCTCCCCCGGCGGCTCCTGAAGGCAGCAGGCGCAGCCCCCTCCTCCTGGAGCCCCCGCCTGACGGATCAGCTTCTCCCCGAGGCCCCACCGGCAGCGCGCTCCTGCCCTTTACGTGCTCGGCCTGCAGTAGGGGGCGAGCTCTCCCCCCGCGCACCTCTTCTCTCTGTTAGTGACCCCGGGAACCTGGAGGCTCCACTGCCCCTCCTGCTGAGCGCCTTTCCGACTGGGAAGAATCCGGTGCAGATTTTTAAAATTCCCTCTTCTCCCGGACGGGGCTTTCCTGTCCTGGGGGCACTGGCCACCCGGCCTTAGCCCGGCTCCTTGCGGGGGCCCCTCCTCCCTTGGATGTTTTGTTATTTCTTTATGTTTTTCCGTCTTCCTACCTTGATAGAAGCACGAACTCTTCTCACTGTAGCATTCCACTGTTCTCTCTTTAAATCTCAGGTCGAATTTGTAGATTTTCAGGATGATTTGAAAGTGATCTAGGTAAGTTGGTGGGGACAGGTGACTCGGGGACCCTACTCTTCCTCCATCTTGCCCCACCCCCAGAACTTTCCTTTTTCTTAAATTAGACAATTTAAAAAGTATTCTGTCCTACTTATCCTTATCTCAACATATATAAGTATAAATAGTTAATGACTTATCGTGACTAATAGAGGTTTAGCAACTGTTTTTGCAGAGAACTCTAGGTAGGGAAGCTTTCAACCCATTAGGTAGCACTACATTTATAAAATTACTAAATAATAATTATTTTTATACTGGTAAAATTTAGAAAACCTGTAAATTATATAAATTATATTTGTTTCAGTTAATATAAATCATATCGTACTGACGGCTATTATACAGAAAAGTAGATATTAAATCATATTTGGAGAAAATCACAGTGTTTGGTTTTGTGTGTTCTTTTATTAGTGGTGGGTTAAAAGATGAATTCAAATTTTCCCTTACATGTTTTGGAGAATAATTTGTATTTAATAGTCTTTTCACTGTAGAATTTATTTTGCTTTGTTCTTTGCAAACACTTTGAGCAATATTGGGGAAAAAATAGATCCTGAATATTTTAATGTTCTAAAGTTGATTTTGTTAATCATACCAAGAAAAGATTGTAGTGTTATAATCTACACTTTATTTATTTATTTTTATGTTATTTATTTATTTATTTTTAAAGATTTTATTTATTTATTCATGAGACACAGAGAGAAAGATACACAGAGAGACTGAGAGAGAGAGAGAGAGAGAGACAAAGACACAGACAGAGGGAGAAGCAGGCTTCCTACAGGGAGCCTGATATGGGACTCGATCCTGGGTCTCCAGGATCATGCCCTGGGTTGAAGGCAGGTGCCAAACCACTGAGCCACCCACAGATGCCCAACAATCTACACTTTATAACACAAAATAGGAAATGTAATAAATATTACATAGAAATCAGCCAGTCACTGAGTTCTAAGATAACTGCATATGGTTTTATGCAAATTTACAGTTTTTCCACCTCTTATAAATGTCAAAATATTTTAAATACTAGTATTGAAATATATGCTCTCTTCAAATGTTTTATGAAAATTCTTCTACCCTTCAGATATGAAATGTTAGTATCTGTAGTCATTTCATAGATTATGCTTAATCTATAATCTATTCTGTTCTCTAAATAGAAGCAGAATTTATTTTTCTATCTGGATCCCAACATTTGCATATAAATTCAAACCATTTACATCACATAAAGCAAAGAGTAATATGTGGGCAAATTTCATTTGATTTTCGTCTAATTATACAGTGACTTTTTAGAGCTGAAAGTAGTATAGTTATTAGAATTTGAAGGGGAAAAACAAAAGCTATCTCTTGATAACTATTTTTTAGAAAGTAGATGTATTATAGAGTTTTAAGAAATAGCTTGTTTATTATCCACAGAAGCAAAGTTGCATTTAATTATTAACTGAAGAAATTGCATCCCCTCAAATTAAACATTGTGATGATAAGACTTGTTAAACAGATTGAGTTCAAAATGTGAGACAACTTTGAATGTGTGTTTAGCAGGGAGAACTTCCCATAGAATATGACTGTTGTAACTCAAGATGAGATATCTATAGTTGTTTAAAATATTTGCACAAATGCATAGAACAAATAAGGACACACTGGGAAAAGTATTTGCAAACCACATTTCTGATAAAGGAATAGTAATTAGAATATATGAAGGACTTTTATAACTCAATAATAAAGAAACACTCAACCTAATAAAAAGTGAGCAAAAGGCTTAAGGAGATACTTCTCCAAAGAAGATATTTGGTTAGCAAATTAGTATATGAAAAGATACTTAACATAATTATTAAGAAAATGTATTTAAAACCTCAATGAAATACCACTTTACACAAACTAGAATGTTTGAAATTAAAAGCTTAACCACACATAGTGTTGGAAAAGATATGGAACAGTTCTCTATATAATTAATTGGAATGCACACTTTGGAAAACAGATTGACAATTGTGTAAGGATTTAAACATACATGGACCACATGACTTAGCCATTTCTCTTTTAGGTATTTAGAGTTTATACACAATGTTTACAAATAGTGTACACAGATATTTGTAACAGCCCCAAACTGGGATTAACCAATTATCTATCAAAAGTGAATGATTACATTGTGGTATATCTATGAAATATTGATACATGGAAGATAATGGTCTATCTCAAAAAATTATTCTAATTGAGAAAAGCTAGATAAGAAGTGTTTTTTTGCTGTGAGATTTTTTTAAAAGATGTTATTTATTTATTAAGAGAGAGAGAGAGAAGCAGAGACACAGGCAGAGGGAGAAGCAGGCTCCATGCAAGGAGCTCGATGTGGGATTCAATCCCGGGTCTCCAGGATCACACCCCCGACTGCAGGTGGCGCCAAACCACTGTGCCACCGGGGCTGCCCTTGCTGTGAGATTTTATGTAAATATAAAATTCCAGAAAATGCAAACTAATCCATAAAATTTATGACATTAAGCCAACCAGTGATTTTTTCTGGGAACAGGAGAGGAAGTATAGAAGAGAAGAAATCAGGATGGATGGATTACCAAGGGGCACAAGGCAGCTTTTGGAAGTGTGGAAGTGTTGATTCCCTTGAAAGTGGCAACAGTTGTTTTTTTCTTTTTTTTAAGATTTTATTTAGTCACGATACACACAGAGAGGGAGGCAAAGACATAAGAAGAGGGAAAAGCAGGCTCCCCGCTGAGAGTCTGATGCTGGACTCAATCATGGACTGGGATCATGCCCTGAGCCAAAGGCAGACGTTCAACTGCTGAGTCACCCAGGCATCCCCAAAGTGGCAATAGTTTTATAAGTGTGTGTACATGTCAAAGTTCATCAAAATGTACACTTAAAATATATGCATTTTATTGTATGTCAATGATATATAATATCTAGTAAAAAAACTAAGAGTGTAGTATCTTTCAGCTTTTAAATATTCAACAATGTCTATTTCATCAGTATTTTTGATGAATATTTCTCAGAATACTGTATTCTGGATTGTTGTTTCTTTGTCTTATGGCATCCATTGTTTGTTAAAAGTCTATCATTTGTTTTCCTGTTTGTATAATTTGTTATTTTTATTCTTTACTCACTGCTTTAATATTTTTTATCTTTATTTCTGCCTTTTACATATTTGACTTGAGAGAGAGAGAGAGAGAGTGTGTGTTTATCTTCCTGGTGTTCCTGTACTTGGATCTGTAGATTTTTCACTAATTGTGTGGTTTTCATATGCCATTTCTTCAAAAAAATGTATAGTGTTCCTTTCTCTCTCTTCTCTTCTTTTGAGATTCTGCTGAGATTATTTTATATCATCTCAAGTCACAGAAGGTCTGCTCCTCATCACCCCTCAACCCTCCTATTCTTTGTCTCTCTGTTCTTCAGTTTGTTAATTTCTATTTACCTGTCTTCAAATTCACTTCAATTTAAAAATTCACTTCAAATTTTTAAAATTCCTACTTTATAGTTTTCAACTTTGGATTTACATTTTGTTGTTGTGTTATGGTATCTATATCTCTCCTAAGAATTTAATCTTTTATATTATTTTCTATTTTATTTTAATTCCTTGAATATATTCTAATAACTGTTATAAAGTCCTACTCTCTGACTCCATCATCTGGGTCATCTTGACATCTTTTTTTCCCTTGATTTTTGACCATACTTTCTGGCCTTTCCCCACAGTTTATAATTCTTTTCATTTTTTGCTAGATATTTTAGATGATAATGTGTCAAATCATATGGAGCACAGATTACATTTTTATCCCTTAACTACTGTTGATTTTTGTTGTAGCATAGTGAAAGAAAACCATAATATCAATATAATCCAAAATCTTAACATAAAAACAAATATACAGTTTTAACAACAATCTTCTAATCACAAAGAGATTTTAAAATAATTCTAGCATTAAGCTATGTCTGCAATTATTTATTGTAGGAGTGAAAGTAATGGAATTAAATTCTAGAAACTTACAGAAATCAGTGGAACCAAGAAGTGTATTAAACAAAAACAAAATATCTCATTTAATTTTCAGAACATGGAAAAATCCCTTAGAAGGCTAATTTAACACTGTGAAAAGGTATCTTCATAATATTTGTTAAGTGATAGTTTCTTGTTTTGTTTTAAGATTTTATTTATATATTTGAGAAAACAAGACCATGGTGAGGGGCAGAGGAAGAGAGAGAGAGGGAGAAACAGACTCCCTACCGAGCAGGGAGCCCAGTACAGGACTCCATCCTAGAACTCTGAGATCATGACCTGAGCTGAAGGCAGACACTTAACCAGCTGAGCCACCCAAGCACCCCTGGATAATCTAGTTAGTATTATTTAGTATTATTTATTATTTAGTACTTATTATCACACTGAAAAACTTCAGTGGATATAGAAGAAAACATTAATTAACATTGCTGGGGTTTTTTTTGTTGTTGTTCTTGTTTTTTACCATAAGGCAATGGATTCATCTCTTGTTCTAGAAGTTATCATAATGGAAAGGGCTACTGTAGTACAAAAATTGTATGAAGTATTAAATATTACAAAAACCTGTTTTTAGGAGCAGTCTTTCATTTTTATGTTTAGACCTATGTGTTACATGGAAATCAAAAGTTACACATAATTTAGTAATTTCTGCAAATCCATGATAAATAAATGAATTCTTTTAGCTATTACCTTAGGCAATAAGGTTAAACAAAAATTAAGGATTCTTTTATTTTCTCTCTTGGCTTATAATTGTCAAGAGCATAGAACTTTTAAGAGGTTTCAACTAAATAAAAAAGCACAAATACCAATATTCTACTAGCTAGAAAGCTGTATATTTTCCGGATTACTATCCTACTGTATCAAGCATGTGTAGCTATATTTAAATATTATATATAGGAAACAATTAAACTTGATTTACAGATATTTATGTGGATGCATAATTACTGGTATCTTCATATCCTCTGCCTTGATGGATAGCACAATTTTAGGTCTATTGGTCAAAGACAAACAGAAGTTGTAAATATGTGTATAGTTACATTACAAACGAGTCCTTTTCTCACTTGAGATAAAATTGAATGTCAGAGTGATTTCTTAATACTTAGCATTTAAAATTTTTATTACATGGGCAGCCCGGGTGGCTCAGCGGTTTAGTGCCACATTCAGCCCAGGGCCTGATCCTGAAGACCCAGATTGAGTCCACGTCAGGCTCCCTGCACGGAGCCTACTTCTCCCTCTGCCTGTATCTCTGCCTCTCACACACACACACACTCTCTCTCTCTGTGTCTCTCATCAATGAATAAATAAAATCTTTAAAAAATTAAAAAAATAAAAATTTTATTATGTACATATTCTGGAAATAAACACAAAGTATTCATTATACTGCGGGAAATCTCAGTGCCATTTTATACAGAAACACTCTTTATTTAGTTGTTTTCATGTGTCTACAGCATGAAAAACCAAAGTTTTGGCAATAAGTACATTCATTCACACACAAAGAAAGGATGACTATCATAGCATGGGATCACAAATCATGTTCTTTCTATGCTCAGGTTTTCACTTCAACATTTCTATAGACCATCTAGGCAGAAATGCTTTTGACAAAAGTGACTGATTGATAGCAAGTCAGCTTATACTATATGTTTTTATAGCACATTCTTTTTTCAAATCCATAAATAACAGTGATATTATCTCCTGGTGATTGTGTTGCTATGAGACATCCATACTATGTCTTGATTTTCCAGCCTCAGCCACTTGCACAGAAAAAGTAATTTTAGGTATCATGATTTACCAATAGTGCTAGAATAACATATAGTAAATTTTGCTCTAAGGATATTTATAGTTAAATATGAACATTGGTATGACCCCATGTTGCTTGTTTTATTTAATGTACAGAATGTATCCCACTACTTATGGGCAGCAAATTACTGTATAATTAAACTGTTTCACAATCACAAGAAAGATTTTAGGTTCTTTAGTAGTAGATGCCAAGACAAAGCCTGAGGAGTGAAGTGTTTATTTAGTGATTAACACCATGAAAGAAAGGGGAAAGAAGGAGGATTTCTTAGAGAGAGAAGGCAAACTGCCATCCAGGCTCTACAAAGCCTCAGCCAATTGGGTGGGGGGCTCTGGAGCTATAATGTTGACCCATCAGTGTTCTATATTGAGAACCAGCCTTTACATACCTTCCTTATTCAGTTACCATAGGAAGCTGCCCTGGGCAGGGTTTGAACTCAGGGGAGAGATACTGTGAAGCTGAGGGAGGCCCTAAAGGATGTAATAGCTCGCAGCTGGCTGCTGACAGACCTGCTCTTGGCTGAGAGCTGAGCAGGAAGTCTTTCCTTGATGCAGATTCTGGGTGGCTCATATATGTGTTCAACACAATCATGTTAGGAAGGAAGCCATTGTTGCTCTGACTAGAGTGTGAGGGGACAGCTTTGATAAGATCCAGGACCAAGTTACCAATGATGGATAAGCCTCCAATAGATAGGCCATGTTTTGTCAATTCTAGAATTTTACATATTTGGAATTATGCAGCCCTTTTTGTGTGTCTGCAATGTTTCACTTGCCACAGTATTTTTCACATTAAAAAAATATATTTTTTGCATGTATCAGAAGTTCTCTTTCTTGCTTTATAGTAGTTTATGTTATTAATATTTGTTTTTCCAGGATATGTATCTGAATTGTTTTCAGTATTTGATTATTATGAAGAACACTAACATGAACATTTTTTGTAAAACTGTTTATGGATATGAGTTTTCTTTTTTTTTAATAAATGCTTAGGGTTGGAATTACTAGGTCATGGGGTAAATGTTTAACTTTCTAATAAATGGCGAATAGTTTTCTGAAGTGGCTATTAATTTACTCCCCTAACAATTATAAATTAATCTCCAAAATTTGGTGTTTCAGTCTTTTCCATTTAACTGTTTGGCTATGCTATATAATTCTTTTATATATTATTAGATTTTATTTGCTAACCTTTTTTTTTAAAGATTTTATTGATTTATTTGAGAGAGACAGCACAAGAGGAAGGAAGGACAGAAGGAGAAGAAGCAGATTCCCTGCTGTGCAGGGACACCCCCCCACACACAAGGGGCTGGATCCCAGGACCAGATCATGACCTGAGCTGAAGGCAAATGAATTACTCAGGCACCCCAATTTGCTAACTTTTTGTTAAGATTTTTTTATATCTATATCCATGAATGATAATGGTTTTTACTTCCATTGTCTTGTATTGTTTTCTGGTTTGGGCATAAGGATTATAGTGGCATAATATAATTTTCATATCTTGCTTCTGATATATCTTCTTCCCCTAAACCTGGTAGGCTTTTATTTGGAAGACTTGTAGTACAAGCAGCTTATCTGAACATACCCCTTTCTTATCAACTCTAAGGCTAAATGTAGAAGATAAATGTAGAAGCCAGTTGTTTTCTCTCAGCAATGATATTGATGTATTTGTGATTTTCTTGGAGAACTGTTTAATCATTCTGCTGCAGGCTACTCTCATGGGAAAAATGCAGACAACTTGTCTATGTTTATTTATGTCCTCCAAATCTCCCTCACAGTTTGCACTGTGCTACAATGACAGAACTCTGGTGGAAAAAAGAACAATTTTTGTCAATCTGACATGATTTTTTTCTTCCATGGGATATTTGGCAACATTCAGAAGAATATTTGATTGTTAAGATTAAGGGAGAGGTGGGTTTGTTGGTATCTAGGGGGTAGATGCCAGAGTAGATGCTAATGCATTCTATAGTACATAGGAGACCCTCTACAACAAAAATTATCAAGGTAAAAGTGTCAGTAGTGCCAAGGTTAAGAAATTTTGGCTCAGAGGTTCAAGAGCTCAACAAATGGTGGAACTAATGGTTGAACAAAGTTTCATTGTCTTCTATGTACACAAACTGTAGATTTTTAGGACGCTCAGCTTGTCCCTTGAAAAGGGGACAACTTTCTCTTATTCTCATGTGTCAGAGAGAGAAAAAGGTCTTTTCTTAATAAGATATTTTTAACAAGCCTCCCAACCCCAGTGATTCCTATTCTTTTTATTCTATCTAAGCCATAGCTTACTTTGGTTAATAATAAAATGGCACTGTAAACATATTTGTCTATTATTTTCCATCTTTCGTTGAACTCTCTCAAGTCAGTGTGCCCTGCCTTTGGCTGAGTTAAGGAGACTCTATATTGGACTTTTTTTTTTTTTTTCTGAGCTGTAGGTCCTAATGACTAATTCTGGGGAAGAGCAAAAGTCTTAGCATTTGTTACAATGGTCTGTTATGGTTTACTAATATATTCATGTTTATTTTTCATGAAATCTTTAAAATGATATTGTATATTATGTATTATCATTATTAATATAAATTTGTGGCTTAAATTAGAAAATCAGTGATATCATTATCAAACACATTTCCTTCAACTCTAGAAGTTGTTTTCATTTTTAATTTTAAATTCTTCTCTATAAGAGGGTATTTGTAATTCATTTAGAGAATTTAAGCTACTAGGAATTTTGATGTAAAGCACTAGTATACTATCTTTTATATTTAAGTCACTTCCCCTAGAGTCTTATAAATTCCATTCTCTGCTCATTCAGCCACATGATCAAAATCACTTTCCTCCCAGAAACATGGAACTTGAGTGAAAAAATGAAATGAGAACACATATGCTCTCCTCATTCAGTGATCACCTTGAAAGTGGGTAGGAAAAATGTCTAACTAATATTCATTTCTGAGCAGTTGCTATGGATGGTGGAATCCTTTCTTTTATGAACTATTGACACAAAATAGTAATTGAAAAACCTTATTTCAAAGTGTTGTCAGAACTGAGGGTAAGAATACAGAACTAATGTTAAATATTAATAATGCATTAAAAGTGGGAAATATGTAAGTAATTACAGTCAGGTAAAATTTCATTCTGATTTTATATGTATAATTTAATAATGAAGAAAGAGGTTCAGATATTTAAAGCATGATATCATGGATTTTGAAATAGAATAGAATCTTTGTAAAGAACAAGAAAACCATTTCTTTTTTTAAAAAGTGGTACACAGTACAAAGATAGTGCAAAGACACCTAATTTCCACTATTGTTAACATCTTGCATTATTAGTGTGGTACATTTATAACAAGAAATGAGCCAATATTGGGCAGTCTGGGTGGCTCAGTGGTTTAGTGCCACCTTCAACCCAGGGCGTGATCCTGGAGACCTGGGATTGAGTCTCACATCGGGCTCTCTGCATGGAGCCTGCTGCCTGTGTCTCTGCCTCTCTCTCTCTCTCTCTGTGTGTGTGTCTCATGAATAAATAAATAAAATCTTTTAAAAAAATGAGCCAATATTGATACATTATTATTAGCTAAAGTCCAAAATTTATTAAGATTTCCTACTTTTATCATGTCAGTTTCTGATCCAGAGCACAACCCAGAAACAATGTTTCATTTATTTTTCATGTCCCCCTAGCCTTCTCTTGGCTATGAGATTCCTAAGATTTTCTTTGTTTTTTATAATATGAAAGAGTTTTGAAGAGTACTGGTTGGGTGTTTTATAGATTGTCCCTCAGTTGGGACAGGCCTCATGTTTGCATCATGATTACACTGGGATTATGGGTTTTGGGAAGAAGACAACAGAGGTAAAGTGCCATTTTAATCAAGGATGTCAAGGGTATATACTATCAATGTTACTCATTACTGTATTGATCCTATTAATGTTGACCTTGATCATATCAGCTGTGGTAGTGCTTTTCTTATACTTGCCACACTATACTCTTTAGAAGGAAGTAACTATGCATAACCTGTATTTGAGGACTGGGGAATAATGCTCCACATATTTGAGTTGGAATAATATCTCCATAAGTTATTTGGATCCCTCTGCATGGATGATTGCCTATTTTTCCCACTTATTCACCTATTTATTTATATCAGTGTAGACTTATATGTTTATTATAAATTAGGTAATAATAAATGCCATTTATCTTTCAGTTAGCTCCTGTGCCCCTATAACATGCCCCCATGAGTGTGTGTGTGTGTGTGTGTGATACACTTTTACTTTCTGGAACTGTAAAATGCTCCATGTTCATCTTATATATGCCCCAGCTCTAGAATATTCCAAATATTCCAGGAGCCCTGGTTCCTTTTGTTGAATGGCACTAGAAACCAAGATCTGTATGCTAGAAGTACCTGTTGCTATTTGAATATATTTCTTCTAAGCTATTGCAAGTGACAGGGCAAAGAATATGTGTGGTTATTAACACCTGTATATACACATATTAATAAATAGTATATGATATAAAATCATATTAGATGATTGAAGAAAAAAGTTATAATAGCATCTGATATGATGCTCAACATATTTGCAGGGAATTTCTAAATAATTATAAATGATCTCGGATATGTGATTTCTACACTTCACTTGAAGTAGTAGAATGTTGACAACATATACTGTGATAAATCACCAATGCATAAAGTAATACCTATAGCAAAAACTGAGAAAACTTTACAATGCAATATTCTAAAAGCCACTATATATAAAACAAAGTGTTATTTTAAAAATGTTCAAGTGCACACAGGAATACAACTAAAGAGAAAGAGGAACAAGAAAAAGAGGGAATAAACAGAAGGAAAATGGTAAAAGTAAGTACTAACATTTTAATGATTACTTTAATGTAAATGACTTAGATGTAACAAATGACAGAGATTGGTAGATTCGGTACAAAACATGTGGGAACTATATGCTGTTAATAAGCTCATTTTAAAATAACACATAGATAAATTTAAAAGTAAAATGACAGAAAGGACATACCAAATTCTAATTAAGAAAAACAAAGCAGAAGTGGCTATATATTTGACCAAGTGGATTTTAGAAAAACAAAAAAGAAAACTACTATAGACAAAGAGAAACCTTAATTATTGATAAAAGTACCAATCCACCAGAAGACATTACAATTGTAAATGTGTATGCACCAACTATCAGAGCCTTAAAATACATGAAGCAAAATCTGAGAGAGTTGGAAGGAGAAATAAACAAACCCATAGTTCACACCCATAACTCTCTCAGGAAGTTCACACCCCCCCTCAGGAACTGATACAACTGCTTAGAAAGAAAATCAACATGAAAATAGAAGACCCAGCAAGCATAATCAACTAACAGGTTATAATTGATATATATAGAACACTGCACATTGTTTATCAAGTGCCCAAGGAACATTCACCAAGATAGTCAATACTCTGGATGATAACATGTGCCCCAACAATTTAAAAGAACTAAAATTATATAGTGCATGTTCTCTGATCCTACTAGAACCAAACTGGAAAGTAATAGCAGAAAGAAAGTGGGGGAAACTTATAAATACATAGAAATAAACACACTTCCAAATAATTTAAGGGTATGAGAGGAGGTCTCAGAGAAAACAAAATATAGAACCAAATGAAAAGGAACACACATTTAAAATCATTTGGGGAACACCTGAGTGGCTTAGTCCATTGAGCATCCAACTCTTGATATTCAGGTCATGATCTCAGGGTTGTGGGATCAAGTCCCACTCTGGCTCTGTACTCATTGGGGAGTCTGCTTGAGATTCTCTCTCTCCCTATGCTCCTACCCCATTCACAAGCTCTCTCTCTCTTTTTTCTCAAAAAAAAAAAAAAAAAAAAGCAGTTGGGATGTAGTGAAAGTAGTACTGAGAGGGAAATTTATACCACTAAAAGCTTACAATGGAAGTGAGATGTTTCAATTCAGTAACCTAAGTTCTACCCCCCATCCCAGGAAATAGAAAAATATAGACACAAGAAACTGTGAGCAAGCAGAAGAAAGGAAATACCAAATATAAGACAGAAATCAAGAAATCAAAAGTAAAAGGATACAGAAAATCAACCAAAATATGGTTCTTCAAAAAAATAATCAATGATTGATAAACTGTAGCAGTATTGATGAAAATAAATGAGAAGAAAACACGAATCAGCAGTAACAGGGTTGAAATAACGGCATTACTGCATATCCTACAGCCATTACAAAAATAATAAAAGAATAATATGAGCAAATTGACATTTATAAATCTGACAATTTCGAAAAGATAATTACAAATTCCTCTAAAATGGCAAACTCTCACAAAATCAACTGAGATTAAATAGGTAATATGAATATCCTTATAACAGCTAAATAAATTTAACTCATATTTAATTTCCCCACCTCCAAAGAACTCTCCATGTCCAAAGATTTCACTGGAGAATTATACCAGTCACTTAGCATGAACACCAATTTTGTATAGTCTCTTCTGGGGAAAAAAGACGAGAGACACTTCCAAACTCATTTTATGAGACGAGAATTAAGCTGCTGCTCAAATCTAACAGATAAAAAAAATAATAATAAAACTATAGACCAGTGTCTCAGCAATGTACAAGAATAAGAATACATCACAACCAAGTAGGATTTTTTCTGATACACAAGAGTTGTTCATCATTTGAAAACTAGTGTGATCTACCACATTGATAAGCTAACAAAGAAAACCATGATATGTTTTTTTAAAAGATTTTATGTATTTATTCATGATAGACATAGAGAGAGAGAGGGAGAGAGGGAGGGAGAAGCAGGCTCCATGCCCGCAGCCCGACGCGGGACTCGATCTGGGGACTCCAGGATTGCACCCTGGGCCAAAGGCAGGTGCCAAACCGCTGAGCCACCCAGGGATCCCCCATGACATGTTTTGTTTTTTTTTACAACACAGAAGTAGACATGTGACTAAATCCAACATTCATATGTAATAAAACTCAGTATATTAAGAAGAGAAGAGAATTATTTCAACTTGATAAACATCTACCAAAACCCTGCCACTAACATTTTGTATAAAAGTGAAAGATTGGATGCTTTCTCCCTAAGACCAAGAACAAGGCAAGGATATCTAATCTCACCACCCTTTTTCAACATAGTATAAGGAGCTCTACATACTGCAGTAAGTAAAGCAAAATAAATAAGTAAATAGCTAAATAAATAAATAAATGGCATACAGATCAGAAAGGAAGAAATAAAGCTGTTCCTATTTGTAGATGATATGACACAGACAGAAAAAAATCACAAGGAATAACAAAACAAAACAAAACAAAACAAACCCCAAAAAACAAAAACCAATTCCTCTAACTAGTAAGTAAATCCAGTAAGTTAAAAGGATTCAATATGAAAACATGAGAATAAACACATTTTTATCTATGAATAATGAACATATGGAAACAAATACAATATCATTTATATTCACTGTGAATAAAATGAAATATATAGGCGTACACTTAAAACATATATAGATCTATATGCTGAAAAATACAAATGATGAAAGAAAAGAGAACCTAAGTAAAAGGATAGACTACAGAGTTCATGGATTGGAAAATTCAATGTTACAAAGATGTCAACTCTCTCGATTTATGGTATCACTGTGATTTTTTATTAATTAGATAGAACTACACATACACAAACACACACATACAAAACATTTAAAATTATTTTTGAATTAGTTTATTGATTGTGATTCCTTGAACATGGCAAGTTGGTTATATGTAAAATGATATATATATATATTTATTTATTTATTTATTTTTAAAGATCTTATTTACTTATTCATGAAAGACACAGAAAGAGAGGCGGAAACATAGGCAGAGGGAGAAGCAGGCTCCCTAAGGGGAGCCTAATGTGGGACTCCATCCCAGGATTCAGGAATCAAGATCTGAGCCAAAGGCAGATGCTCAACCACTGAGCCACCCGGGCACCCTAGAGATATCTATCTATCTATCTATCTATCTATCTATCTATCTATCTATCATCTATCTATCTATTCTAGTTGAATGATATAATGTGGCAGATGATACTTGGGTAATTGTAATCATCTTTGAATTTGAAATAGTCTGTCTTAAATGCATACACATGCACTTTAAAACTTCTAAAATCTAGCTCAATGGATGGTACCAGTGATAATTTCCTTTGCTTTTTAAAAGATTTTATTTATTCATTCATGAGACAGAGATAGAGAGGCAGAGCCATAGGCAGGGGGAGAAGCAGGCTCCCCTCAGGGAGCCGGATGTGGGACTCAATCCCTAAACTCCAGGATCACGCCCTGAGCCAAAAGCAGAGCTTAACAGCTGAGCCATCCAATTTCCTGTCTTTGATATTGTATTACAGCTATGTAGGTTGTTACTATTTTGGTATACCGAGTGAAGAGTAACATGAGACCCCCTGGACTTTTTTTCCCCCTTTTGCAACTCCCTTTGAATCTATAATTATTTCAAATAAAAATAAAAAGTCAACAAAAACAACTCTTACAGAGAATCTTCCTTGGGCAATATTCTTTGAAGCCTAAAGTGATTAGAAACTGCAAATTCTAGGAGGGTCAAGAAAATGATCCCTAATAAAAAATTCAAGAATGATACATTGCCATTCAACTAAAACTATTCAGATAGCAGCATCTGTTATAAAATGTATTTGTATAACTTTATTGGTTTTTCTCATCAATTTTCCTATATAGTTTCCTCCAAAAAAGAGTTCTTTGTGTTGAGGCAATCCTCTATTTATTGGTATTTCTTTTGTCTAATTCCTTTCCTGACATATCTACCAAAACCAAAAATCAACCTCGCAGGCTGACAGACCATTGTGTCTCCTGTCAGAATACCTACTAAAAAATGAGCCCCAAAATGTTTGTCGTAGTTAAATCAACCATTTACTAAAAGACAGTTTAAACTACACATTTTAATGTGTTCTGCCAAAGACATTGTCACATGCATCTAAATAATCTATATTTGCTTGTGATTAAATTTGATTTTGTGTTTTCAAAACATTAAAAAATTATTTTTGAATCATTTATTGTGATCCCTTGACCATGACATGTCTCTCTCCCCCTTTCCCTCTGCCCCTCTCCACACACACCCTGCCCTTTCTCTCTAAAAATAATAGATAAATAAATAAATAAATAAATAAATAAATAAAATTAAATAAAATGAGTCCCTGAAGACATTAAGGAAAAAAAAAGGCTGACATACAAAGTACATTGACATTTTCTTCTCTGTGTTTTTCAAGATGTTTACAACAAAGCAAGATGTAATCTTCTGTGATTTTGTAGGCAAATATAAAATCCATTCCTATGTCTTCAGTATTGTCCTATTGTTTTATTTTTTTAAATTTTTTTTAAAGATTTTATTTATTCATGAGAGAGAGAGAAAGAGAGAGAGGCGAGCCTGATGTAGGGAGCCTGATGTGGGATTCGATCCTGGATCTACAGGATCATGCCCTGGACTGAAGACAGGTGCTAAACCACTGAGCCACCCAGGGCTCCCAGTCCTATTGGTTTCAAATCAATATTAAACCTAAAAAAAAACACAGCTTATTCCTCCTTTTAAAAATACAAATCACTGCCCCTTATTTAAGTCACACTACCTCTAGTAGTATAAATCAAATTAGGATTTTAACTGCTTAATTATTTCCTTCACATTGGGAAAAATAGGACAGTCATTTTTTTTCCATATTATTTACAATAAAATGAATACAATTATCTTTTAGTTTCCACATAGGTTGTTTTGTCCTCTTCAGTTTTCCTTTTAATTGCTGGATATGGCAGCTAGCCTCCAAGATGGTTTCCAGTTAATTATGACCATCTGGTATTCATGCCCTTTTGTATTACTCTCCTACCTTATATAAGGGTTGGTCTTTGAGACCATTGGAGTTAGCAATGTGATAGTAAATGATTTCTGAGGCTAGGTCATTTAATTCATTGTCTTTTATATGTTGTTCCTTCCTCTGAGAACACAGTTTTGTAGAAAGCCACTTGTCATGATGTGAGGACACTCCAGCAATCCTTACAGCAACCCTTATAGAGAAATCCATGTCGTAAAGAACTGAGCATTTTGAAAACAGCCAGTAAGGAATGTAGGTCTTCTACCAACATCCATCTTGGAATTGGATCCTTCAGTTTCTGTCAAGCCTTCAGAGGACTACAGCCTTAGCTGACCAATTAATTGCAATCTTAGGAGGACTCCAAGCTATGATTACTCAGCTAAAGTCAGCTAAAATAAATAAATAAATAAATAAATAAATAAATAAATAAATTTTGTAAAACACGATAGCTTTCAAAGAGGCTGTAAGTGAAGGTTTAAAGAGAAGTGAGAAAAACATTTCTAGAAACTGGAAGAAAGGGTATTTTTCCTGTAGTGGCCCAAAGTTCAACAACTCTGCTGCTTGGGGTAATAAATAAACTTATGGACATTTTCCTTTAGTAGAAGCTAAAGGTAGATACTATCTGAAAGAATATTTATGGGAGGCTTTTATCTACTGGAGTGAATTTCAGTAAAATTTATCAGAAGCCCATACAATTTTTAAGGGCATTTTGTTTGTAGAAACATTACCAAATTAGGTTATAATTTGGAGAGAGAGAAAATACAAAATGAATTAAGGACTTTGGACCTCCAAATTTCTATAGTATGGAACAGACTGAGAGATCTACTTACCTGCAAACACATGCTACTTTTCATAAAAAGAGAATGGTGATAAGGAGTTCAGAACTATGAGCCATGGACAATTATTCCCAGTCCCTGAGTCCTAACCAACAAACTTTCAATGTGTACCAGGATGAATTTTAAAATTGTTGCGAAGTCCTTTGCAGTTCCAAATATTCTGTTTGAACAGAAATACCCTTTGCAATTATTCTAAGCTCATCTTATTATTATATGCTGTATGTATGTGGAGAAGATGATTTATATCTTTATAGTTTAAGAAAGCTATAATCAAAGAGCTATACTTAAGGAATTACAGCTGAAGAATTTCTTTGCATGTACCTGACTTACATGACAAGATTCTAGGCTTTGAGTAGGTGTTGTAAGAGATGAAGTATTAAAGAGGATAGCTAGGAAAGGGATGAATGTACCTGTATTTTGTATGTAAGTGGATGTAAATAATTTACAGCCGGGGAGTTGAGTATGGTTTTAAAACATGTCCACACATTCTTTGATACTTCTGTTTTTCAAAAGGTGAAAGTTAAGTCCTTTCCACTTATGAATGGACTGTACTTTATGACTCATTTTTAATAAATAGAATGTGGTACAAATAATGGTGTCACTTCTAAAATAAGGTTATAAAATGCAAATAGCTTTCTCCTTGCCCTATCTCATGGATCATTCACTTGGGAGAAACATTTACCATGTAAATGTTCCTATTTACAGTATCATTTATTGATTTCAGCTATAAAAAGTCATTGAAACCCCATAAAAATTTCTGAACTTACTTGGATTATCAAAATAATGGGAATATAATGTGTATCAACAAGTGATGGTGTTTTTGATTTTTATTTCTTTTGAGAATTTTACAAAATACCACACTTTATTTATTTTAATGGATTAAAAAATTGATGATAGAAATATCAGGCAACCTTGTTTAAAAATAACTTTTGTTTTTTACAAATGGAGGTCTGTTACTTAATATTTCGAATGATCAGTTCATTTTCCACAAAATTACATACCAAATATTTTGGAAGATTCATTCACCTAAAACTATTTAGTCTTAATCAGGACTTTGTATACTAAAATATTTTTACAGCAACAGAGAAAAATATTTTGTAATGTGTTGAGAATGAATAAGCTATGACGAATTAGTCTATTTGAATATAATTTGGTGTGTAGTCATTTTGAATATTTTTAAATGTCCCATTTTTAATTATTTGAAGTATATTTATCAAGAATTCTACATCGAATTGTATTTGAAAATCTTAAAAGAAATTTAAGTAGAAAATATTGTTTATATTAACATTAGAATTCCCATTTTAATAACAATAAAAACCAGTATATATATTTTTTCAAAATAATCCATTTTTATGAGATTACAGATAAATATTTTTGAAGGTACTCAGCGAGTATATACATTGCTTTATAAGATAAGGTATATTAAATAATCAAAATTCTTTAAAGTTTTTCATTCCAAATTTTTAATCTCAATACTTCTACTTTTTCTTTAAATATTTAAGCTATGTTTTAGGTTATATCACTAAAACATGATTCCAGTTTTATCTAAATGAGTATTCATCTAGATTTACCATACACTACCATACTGTTGTGGTTCTTTTTTTCATACAAAATAAGTTATTGAAACCAGAAACCCTATTTAAGATATGTGAATTTCTCACATGTGTCAATACTCTTAGGTCTCAGTTCTAAATTTTTTCAAGTTAGAAAAACTTAAGTAGATGATATATTTCAGTTTTAAAGTAAAATTCCCCTTTCCAGTTTTTGAAAATTCACATAATTACCTGTTGTTAAGTCATAAAATTGATCCATATTATGTCTACGAAGAGCAATATAATATCATACAACAATGGCTTTAAGACAATAAAACTTGACTAGTACTTTATTGAATACATCAACAAATTTATATTTGTTTATTTTGTCTTTATAGACATAATCAGTTGGAAGAAAGATTGGTTAGCAAAAAGCTACAAAGAGAGTGATACAGGAAGAGTGCATGGATGCCGATCCAAACATGTTTTAGATTAAAATGTTGCATTCAGGTCCACAACTTATACCTATTTGGTCTAGGTAATAGGATTTTTCCACTAGTAAAAACATATTGCCACTTAATTGACTAGTCTTTCCTGATTTATTTCTGTAGACTTAACCATATTGTACTCCCACACAGTGTTGTACTTTTTTCTCCCCTTGATAACAGATTAGAATTAATACATATTTCTAGAGTTTTTACACATCGCCAGAGTATAACACTGGAGTTTGGTGTAGCAACTTAGTGAATTTCTATACCTTACCCAATGCATCACACCTTTAGGACCTTTAATTAATTCAATTAAATGAAAGGATAAATACTTCAGACTAAATAGTGCATTGCAATAAACAACTAACTGTTATAAATTTTCCTGATTCTGATACCATTCTTGCCAAGGTGTATTCTGAACATAATTTTATATCAATATATCTTGGATTTTTGTAGATGCATTAACCAGAAGATGTGTGTGTTTATTCCTATAAACCTTTACACTTCTCATTAGAAATTGATAAGTTGTCCTCTGTTTTAATAGTTCCACAGGAAGATTTTTAAGACGGAGTTAGCATTCCATAATTTAATAAATCTGTGACACTGACTAAATCAACTTTTTAAGCAAGTAAATTCTGAACCTGAGCCAGTGTCTGAAACTCAGTGAGTTCAGGACTGTAAGTTACTATATGAAGACTCTCAATAGGTAACTAGAAAATATTAAGCTCTTATTGACATCCTCATATAGATTTAATTTTAAATGTATTTATATATCTTGAAATTATTTAAATTTTATATTATAGTTAAAAATGTCAAACATTAATTTCAATATTTAAATACATTCATAAGAATTATACAAAGTACAATATTGTACTTTGACTATAAATAAAAAATGCTGCTGTGATATAGGTACAATATGGAAGGTAACAACATTTGCAAGATGTGTAGTAAAATAGTTAACAAAGTGTAATTAAATCCAAGTTACTCTTGATTTAGTAAGTAAGAAGGAATAGCAACAGAAGAGTTAAGATGGCAGATAGTGAGGGGACCCTGGGCTTTCCTTGTTCCTGGAACATAGCTAGATCAACATCAAATCATTTTTAAACAACTGGGAAATTGATCTGAGGATTAAGAAAACAATCTGCATAAGTGGAGGGAGAAGATGTGGCAGATGACAGGTTCAGAGATATGCACTGGGGAGAGAAAAGCCAGCATACTGCAGAGGTGTGAGAACTCTTTTCCTGCAGCAAAGTCAGGGATAGAGGGAGAGAGAGTGTGAGAGAGAAGTAGCTGGTGGGTTTGAGTAAGGTGCCATGGTGTGGGGAGCCTCTGAGTCACATGGGGAGAGTACATCCCCTTTTACTGGAGTGCATTTGGAAGAGTATTTGCCTCTCCAAGGACAAAAGACGCGCCTCCGGGAAGTATTGAGCAGCCATTCAACAGCAGGGGACAGAGGCACACATGATGTAGATAACACAGTCACAGTTTTTTGCTGTTTTTCAACATAGACTCTGGGTACTCACTCTGTCACTCTGGGACAGAAAAGTTCTGGGCACAGTGCTGCAAGGCTCTCCTGCGGGTGGGTCTACAAGCTGCCAGGTACTTTAAGACTTGTTGTTTTGAATCCCAGCACCCAGCCAGAGGTAAAACACAGGATGACTGTGGCACCAGGTGTGTTGATGACTGGGCACAGACAGATTGAGGTCAGGTATCTGACAAAGGCCTGGGACATAGGAGAGGAAATCTTTCACCTTTCTGGAAGGGCCTTCTGAACAGCAATAGCTGTGAATTCTCCTCTCCAGGGACAAGAGGGCATGATGACACCATCTTCCCCTATTGCCCATCCACAAGCAGTCAGACGCCAAGGCAGAAAGTGCCTTGAGTGCTTACACCAAAGCCTGCTCCCATGCTCCCGGCAGGGGCATCTTTAAAAGGGCAGGTCCAACTGTGGGTCAGGAAGAAGGTGTCTTCCTCACAACACCTGCATGGGCCCTCCACATGCATCGAGGTTTCTCATTGTAGAGTGCTCCAAAGCATTAGCTTCAGTTCTGGTGGAAATAGGACCAGACTTTTAAATTTCTTTTTTTTATTCTTATTTAAAATTTTTAAACATATTTAATTATTTTTTCTCTTTGACATTAGGCTTATAGTTTTTTGTTCATTTTTTGGCTTATTTGTTTCCTTTTCTCGTTTTTAAAATCAGGCTCCTCCCTCACCCCTTCTTTCTTTTTCCTTCTTTTTCTTTGGGATCAGGCATGTACTCTGTTTATTTGCTTTCTTGTTCCTTTTCCTTTTTTTCTTGGATTAGGCTTCTTCTTATTTTCTTCTTCTCCTTCTTCTTCTTCTTCTTCTTCTTCTCCTTCTTCTTCTTCTTCTTCTTCTTCTTCTTCTTCTTCTTCTTCTTCTTCTTCTTCTTCTTCTTCTTCTTTCTTCTTCTTCCTCTCAGGCTTATCTTAATTAACAAGCCAAAACACACCTAAAGGCCCAAGCAGTCCCCACTGCAAGCAAAGAGGAACTCTACAGAGGACTGACCTGTGGGAAAGAGCAGCCAAAACAGAATAGCAGAGTGCATATAGCATACACCAGAAACAGTTCCTGAAGCACCAGGCCTTGGACAGTGTATGACCTCTTCTTAATAGAGTATTACTTTTAGGAGCAGAAAGCATAACAAACTTTTATAACATACAAAAGAGAGAAACCTAGATATAATGACAAGACAGAGGAATTTTCCCCAAAAGAAGATCAAAAAGACCACAGCCATGGATTTGCTCAAAAACAGATATAAGCAACATATCTGAACATGAATTTAGAACAACAGTCATAATACTACCTGGGCTTAAAAGAATCATAGAGAACATAGAAGACACTAGAGAAACCCTGTCTGCAGAGGGTCTAGTCAGGCTAAAATAAAAAATGCTATCACTGACATGCAAATCAACTAAGTGTACTCACAATGAGGATGGAAGAAGCAGAGGAATGAATAGGGGATATAGAAGATAAAATAGTGGAAAGTAATGAAGCTGAAAAGAAGAGAGAAAGAAAACTATTAGATCACAAATACAGACTTAGAAAACTCTATAATTCTACAAAGTGCAATCATATCCATATCATAAAAGTCCTAGAAGAAGAAGGGTGGGAGAGAAAGGAGCAGAAGGTCTATTTGAACAAATTATATCTGAGAACGCCTAATCTGGGGAAGGAAACAGGCATTCAAGACCCAGAGGCCAAGAAAACTCCCATCAAAGTCAACAAAAACAGGTCAACATGAAGACATATCATAGTGAAATTTGCAAAATACAAATATATAGAGAGAATTCTGAAAGCAGCTAGGACAAAAGGTCCTTAACCTACAAGGGTAGATACATAAGGCAGGCAGAAGCAGAAGATAACAAGGAAACAGTGGCTTTGTATGACACACAAACCAGATAGACTTCACAGATGTATTCAGAGCATTTCATCTTAAAGCAGCGGGATACATATTCTTTTCAAGTGCACATAGAGTATTCTCCAGAATAGATCACATACTGAATCACAAATCAGGCCTCACAAATACAAAAGGACTGCGATCATACCATGCATATTTTCAGATAACAACTCTGTAAAATGTGAAGTCAACCACAAGAAAAAATTTGGAAAGACCCTGAATACATGGCAGTTAGAGAACATCCTAAAGAATGAATGAGTTAACAAGGAAATTAAAGAATAAAAAAAATACATGGAAGCAAATGAAAATGAAAACAGGACAGATGAACCATATAGTAATACAGGCCTTCCTCAAGAAGCAAAAAGTCTCAAATATACAACCTAATCTTGCAGTTTAAGAAGCTGGAAAAAGAATAGCAAATAAAGCCTAAAACAAGAAGAGGAGCACCTGGGTGGCTCATGGGTTAAGTGTCTGATGAACATGGATGCAAAAAACAAAAAAAAAAACAAAAAAAACATGGATGCAAAAATTCTCAACGAGAATTAGCTACTAGCTAATGAATCCAGTACAGTAAAAGGATTATTTACCATGATCAAGAGGGATCTTGATCTGAACTTCAAGGGTGGTTCAATATCTGCAGAAAAGTCAATATGATAAATTACATTAATAAAGGGTAACCATAGGATCCTCTCAGTAGATGCAGAAAAATCATTTGACAAAGCATCCTTTCTTGATAAAAACCCTCAAGAAAGTAGAGATAGAAGGAACCTCAACATCATAAAGGACATATAGGAAAGATCCACAGCTAATGTCATCCTTAATGGAGAAAAACTGAAAGTTTATCCCCTAAGGTCAGGAACATGACAGGGATGTCAACTCTCACCACTGTTGGTCAACATAGTACACTGGAAGTCTTAGACTCAGCCATCAGACAAGAAAAAGAAATATAAGGCATTTAAATCAGCAAGGAAGAAGTCAAACTCTCACTCTTCACATATGATACTCTATATAGAAAACTGGAAGACTCCACCAAAAAATTTCTAGAACTGATTCATGAATTTAGCAAAGTCACAGGTTATAAAATCAACATATAGAAATCCTTTGCATTTCTATACACGAGTAATGAAGCAGCCAAAAGAGAAATCAAGGGATGAATCCAGTTTGCAATCACACCGAAAACCATAATATACCTAGGAATAAACCTAACCAAAGAGATGAAAGATCTGTATGCTGAAAACTATAGAACACTTATGAAGGAAATTGAAGAGGACACAAATTCTGTGTTTGTGGATTGGAAGAACACATATTGTTAAAATGTCTATACTACCGAAAGGAATCTACACATTCAATGCCACCAGCATTTTTCACAGAGCTAGAGCAAACAATCCTAAAACTTGTTTGGAACCAGAAAAGACCCTGAATAGCCAAAGTAATGTTGAAAAAGAAAAGCAAAGTAGGAGGCATTACAGTCTCAGACTTCAAATTATACTACAAAGCTATAGTGATTAAGATAGTATAATACTGGCACAAAACAAACAAAAAAAATCAATGGAACAGAATAGAGAACCCAGAATTGGACCCTCAACAATATGGGTAATGAATCTTTGACAAAGCAGAAAAGAAGATCCAATGGAAAAAATACATTCTCTTCAACATTCTCTTCAACTCTGTCCAGTGTTGGGAAAACTGGACAATGACATACAGAAGAATGAAACTGGACCACTTTCTTACACCATACTCAAAAAATGAATAATTCAAAATGGTTTGAACACCTTAATGTGAGCTAAGAAACCATTGAAATCCTAGAAGAGAATACAGCAGCATCTTCTTTGACCTCAGCTGCTGCAATTTCTTATTAGGCATGTATCTGGAGGCAAGGGAAACAAAAGCAAAATGGGGACTTCAACAAGATAAGAAGCTTTTGCATAGGAAGGAACAACCAACAAAACCAAAAGGCAACCAATATAATGAGAGAATGTATTTACAAATGACATACCAGAGAAAGGGATAATACGCAGAACCTATAAAGAACTCATCAAAATCAACACCCCGAAAATAATCTAGTTAAGAAATGGGCAGAAGACATGAACAGACAATGAAGACATGCAAATGGCCAACAGGCATCATCAGGAAAATACAAATCAAAACCACAGTGAGATACAATCTCACACTAGTCAGAATGACTAAAATAAACAACTCACAAAACAGCAGATGTTGGTGAGGATGCAGAGAAAGGGAAACGCTTTTGCACTGTTGGTGAGAAGGCAAACTGATATAGCTACTCTGGAAAATAGTATAGTTTCCTCAGAAAGTTAGAAATAGTACTACTGTACAACCCAGCAATTGCACTACTAGGTATTTACTCAGAGGTTACAAAAGTGGTGATTCGAAGAGAGCATAGGCACCCCAGTGTTTATAGCAGCACTCTCAACAATAACTAAATTGTGCAAGGCACTGAAATATCCATAAACTGATGAATGGATAAAGAAGAGGTGATATATAATATATATAATATATTATTATATATTTAATATATATATTATTCAGCCATCAAAAAGAATGAAGTCTTTCCATTTGCAACAACATGGGTGGAACTGGAATGTATTATGTTAACTGAAATAAGTCAGTCAGAGAAAGGCAAATACCATATGATTTCATTCATACGTGGAATTTAAGAAACAAAACAGAGGGGAAAGGAAGTAAAAATAAGAGAAGATAAAAACAGAGAGGAAGGAAACCCTGAGAGACTTGGCAATTAAGAGAGTTGCTGGAGGGAAGGTGGATGGCGGGATGGTCTAAATGGGTGAAGGGTATTAAGGAGGGCACTTGTTGGGATGAACACGGGGTGTTATATGTAAGTGATGAATCACTAAATTCTACTCCTGAAACCAATACTACACTATATGTTAACCATTTTGAATTTAAATAAAAAAATATATTAATGGAAAAAAGAATAGCAACAGACATTATGTATTTTGAAGATCTTATAAGCATTATCCTCTTGTGTAAATAAGAACGCTTATTAGGGGCAGTCCCAGTGGCTCAGCGGTTTAGCGCTGCCTTCAGCCCAGGGCGTGATCCTGTGGTTCTGGGATCGAATTCTGCATCGGGCTACCTGCATGGAGTCTGCTTCTCCCTCTGCCTGTGTCTCTGCCTCTCTCTCTCTCTGTGTCTCTCATGAATAAATAAATAAAATCTTAAAAAAAAAAAAAGAACGCTTATTAGATGAGGCAAGGGTTCTAATAGAGATTCCACCATCATGATTAAATGTTGCATTAGCATTCAGCTCAGTGTGAGTATTCAAAGCTGCTTCTAATAATTTCTTAGAGAACTATCACATACATATATAAAAATTAACATAAAAGCATATAATTTTCAGGAAACCTATGTGTACTGTAAGTACTAATTATAGTCATGAGTTATATTTTTAATTATGTGTGTTAATATTACATCATTCATCTATATTAACCAACTGAGCCACCCGGATGCCCCTTATTTATCTATATTAATGTTCATATTCCTGTTCTGTTTGGAGAAAATAAGCTTATTATTTCATATTTCCCCAGTGTCCACACTGGTGTTTCTCAGATTGTTGTATTTTCCTAGAGCTAGCCAGAGATAGTCTAAGGGCTATGGAAAATGACAAGCCCAGCAAATACTCTTGGGGAGCTATTTTATTGAACAACTTTTTGAAAAACAATGCTTTTGGGGGATCCCTGGGTGGCACAGCAGTTTAGCGCCTGCCTTTGGCCCAGGGCGTGATCCTGGAGACCCGGGATCGAATCCCACGTTGGGCTCCCGGTGCATGGAGCCTGCTTCTCCCTCTGCCTATGTCTCTGCCTCTCTCTCTCTCTGTGACTATCATAAATAAATAAAAAAATTAAAAAAAAAAAGAAAAACAATGCTTTTAATACTGAAAGCAACAAGATGTTATGGATTAAAAAGAAACATTTCTTAAGGTACATCGGCAAACTGACATAAAATAAAGGGTCATTTTAGTTTATTCCACCAGACCTCCAGTTTATAGATTTATTTTTCTTAGAAGTCATTTGATGGGAACTTTAGAGAAATACTAATCTGTACACTGCCTGAAGAAATTCATAAGAAGTGAAATTAATTCAATCAAACATTATTTGACCAATGAATAGAAAGTCTCAGTTGTTTTATGAATTTGAGTCAGGGTTACTGCATTGCTAGTACCAGTAACATAACATTCAGATTCTGTTGAAAGCTTTTAATCTCTGTGATTCAAATTGAGCCACAGTTCTTATTAAGGAACCACAAAGTACAAAAAAAGTATATGCTTTTCAACTTTCATAAGGATATTGTATACATCAGTTTACAAATAGATTTCTTGTATTTCTTTTTAAGATTTTAGTTATTTTAGAGAGATAGAGCAAGAGAATATAAGCATGAACAGGGAGGGACAGAGGGGGAGGGTAAAGGAGAGGGAGAAAGCATCTGAAGCAGCTTCCACACTAAGTGTAGAGCCCAATGTAGGGCTTGATTTCATGACATCTGGATAGATCATGACCTGAGCTGAAATCAAGAGTTGGATGTGTAACTGACTAAGCCACCCAGGGACCCTGATTTCTTGTGTTTTAAAGAGGCTAATAATGTCTTTAGGCTACTTGTGTTAAGTATGCATAAATTTATGTATAGTTGTGATGAAAAATTCCAAGGGTTTGCTCTAGAACAGTACTAACAAATAGAGTTTTCTGCCATGATTGAATGTTCCATGTTTACTCTATCCAATATGGCAGCCATTAATCAGATGTGCATATTGAATACTTAAAATATTTCTACTGTGTCTGAGTATATATGGAATTGGGAAAAAAACTTTTCAAAACTAATTGATGAGCAGAATTTGACTTGGGATATTTTTGTAAAAATTTTTATATTTTTTTATTTAAGTATAATTAATATACAGTGTTATGTTAGTTTCAAGTGTACAATATAACAATTCAATGATTCTATAATCAGTGTTTATCTTGGTAAGTATACCAAATTGTGATCCCTCAGATTCCCCCAAAATGCTTTGTTTGTTTTACAGCCTCTTCTTGATAGACATAACTTGGCATAGTCAGCAGGATCCAAAATGTCTTACCTCCATCTCTGGCACTGCCTCAGAATTGATGAAGTTACCTACAAGAGTCCATTGTACTCTGTCGTCTTCTCAGTGGCTTTGGCTCATGGTCGTAAGTCCTCTTGGTTCTGAACCTCTGCCTTGGTTGAAGTTCAGGCCTTTATTTGGATGTCTTCTGTTGGCTTTGGTCCTCATTCATTTCAGAGGGTAGGATTCCATCTTCACATTTTTTTTGTATTTATTTATTAAACTATATTTTATTGAATTTACAAAAAAGTAAGAGAAATGAGATGTATTTATTATCTTTTTATATTTACATACTTAGGGGAAAAAAAGGGATCGGGAAATAAATTAGTCTGCCTTTAACATACTACCTGGACTTTTCTTTTTTTCTTTTTTTTTTGGTTATTTTTAAAATTGAAAGATATTTAACATGGAAACAAAAACAGACTCTTAAATACAGAGAGCAAACTAGTGATTACCAGAGAGAAAGTGGGGGGGGGGGATGGATGAAATAGGTGAAGTGGATCAAGAGTACAGTGAAACCTTTATAGATGGTGTTGGTTGTGAACAATGGTTTATCAATTAGTCTCAGGTTAATAATATGGAAACAAACCCCCATAAAGCTTTCAACAGAGAGGATATAATTTAGGGAATTATATATAGATGTTAGAGGGCTAGGAAAACAAATTCAAAATAAATAGAGATAATGACATTATAAACAGGTACTAACTCTTCGACTAAGGGAACAAATAGAAGGAATTAATGTTTTAAGTACAGAGAAACTTAAAAGAGGATACCTGTGAATTTGGGGCAGATCTCTGAGGGCAAATTTCTGCTCAGTTGGTGCTGATACCTTTGAGAATACATGATAAATTAGTTTTGATGAACCAAAGAAACTGGAGGGAGAAAAGCAGGGCATTGATTCTCCCTATTTTTTTATTAAGATTTATGTATGTATTTATTTATTTATTTATTTATTCATTTATTTATGATAGACGTAGAGAGAGAGTGGCAGAGACACAGGAGGAGGGAGAAGCAGGCTCCATGCAGGAGCCTGATGTGGGACTCAATCCCAGTTCTCCAGAATCACGCCCTGGGCTGCAGGCAGCACTAAACCGCTGCGCCACTGGGGCTGCCCCCTATTTTTTGTTTAAATTCTTAGTGTACCTCTTATAGAGCCTGATAAGAAGTCAGTAAAAAAGTAAAAATTTTATTTTTAGTGTTTCCAGCCTTAACATCCCAACTAGGAGACACAGTTTGGAATGGAGCAAAATAATTACTATCCTGCTTGATTTCATTGGTCAGTCAGCTTTCAAACATGCCCTCTATACATTTTAACTTTCATGTCATGCAAATATATTTATGTTTCCACCTAACAACGTGTAATAATCTTTTGTACAAAAGAAAACTGTTTCTATAGTCTTTTTTTTTTTTTAAACTGTTTCTACAAAAGTGTGTGAAACAAAACCCCAGCAGTCACAGCATGATCTTTGGGCACCAGTCCTGGTATTCATCTGAGAGCAATGTAAATTACTCCACTCACTCAGTCACCGTGATGTAATTTAGGAGATTAAGCTAATAATCTAACTAACCAGAATTTTTTTCTTTTCCTTTTTATTATTATTATTATTATTATTATTATTATTATTTATTGGGGTTCAATTTGCCAACATATAACCAGAAATTCTTATGTAAAATGATAAAAGTAAAGGACAGAGAGTGGTATATAAATAAGAATAGTTAATATAAACCCGTATGTGTGAGAATATATATATTTTTGTTAGTATACACAAAACACAAAAGGAAGAAAATGTATATAACTGCCTCAGTTCTTGCTTGTATAACAGATAAGAGGCTGTGATTAAACGAAATAGTTTCCATCTTCAACCACCGATCTCTTGGTTTAGTTTCACCCAACTAGCACTTTAACTGATCTAGTTTCCTTATCTGTTCAGGTAATACAACCATTGTCACCTGCCATGGAAACCTTCAAATTAGCAGTGGCCAAAATTGTGAGGACAGGAAACCAAATTTGTGTGAGTAGATTATTAGAAGCCAATACTTTTACCAGCCTTTGATTATTGGACTCATTTATCTGAGCTTGGGCTAAACTGTAGCATATAACATGATTACTTAGAGGATATACTTCATCCTGAAAGACAGAAACATACTTTCAGAATGTTTTCTCTCAACTGGTGCTGTAACTGAGTCATTGTCTCATGCTGGCATCTTCTTTTTTTTAAATTTATTTTTTATTTTTTTTATTTTTATTATTTATTTATTTTTATTATTTTTTTATGCCAGCATCTTCTAAGTGATATAGTAAGACTAGAGAATTCCGTAGCCAGAAGCCAATATAACATATATTTTGATATGAAATGAATTTCTTGACAAAAGATACTTTGGGTAAAATAATAAAACATAAGTAAGTCAATCCCTAATTTCACAGATTTTGATACTGGCAGAAGAGTTGTGGACATGAAATTCATATTCATGGCAAGTATTGCATGTTTATTTCGGTGATGCAAAGTAGTTGACATCTCCGTGTTGAAAGGGATCCAGTATAATCAATCTGCCATCAGGAGTCTGGCTAGTCCCTCTAGAGATTTGTGCCATATTGATAGCTCTATATCTATCGGGTCAGGATTTGTCTTTGCTGCTGGCAGATAAGGTACTCAACAGTGGTAGCCAGATCAGACTCAGTAAAAAAAGTTGATTTTTTTGAGCCCATATATAGACTTCACCTCTATTATCATGACCACAGTATATTTGGGTTCATTAAAGAGGTGCCAGAATGGCTGAGGAAAGGGCTTATTGATGTCCACAGAGTATGTATATTATCCACCTCCTACCCATAGATGAGCATTCAGATGAAATCAAACATTGTAATATCCTTTGTCCTTTTCTAAAAATTTATACTTAGTCATCTTCCATCTTCCAATCTTCCATCTAGTTCTTTTTGGTTTCTGACAATAAGGCCAAACTACTAGCCATCACCTGTTAATTTGTTCAGATCCATATTTCTAAGCACTTCTTAGAATTAAGTAGGTAACTTAATACATACTCTTCCAGGTTCTGCCTATTGGCAATATTTCTCTTCACTGTTACTCAGGGAAGTTTTTGATTGAGGTTCTGGTGTTGTAAGGCACCTAGTTCTGGCTGATGGTGGTATGGACGAAAACAATTGTTAAATAAGGAAAACATTTTTATTTTTAATCAGCCACTGGTAGTTATGTACTTCAAGGTTGTAGGTGTGGATTGAGGGAGAGAAGAGGATGTAACTGTAGGAGTAGATGCTCCAGGAGTCTTATGGAAACTTCTTGTGCTTCTGGATCTGTTGAAGCCAGTTTCTTGTATCTTATTTGTACTTGATGATAGAGCTGCTATGAATGTCCGATGTTTTGCACATAGTAGTAGATTTGGGAGTGAGGAGGACAATACTAGAGATAGGAAATCTAGTTAAGATATTTTTGCATTAGGTCAAGACAGAGATGGTGAGGAAATGAACATGTTAACTTACTTGGTGAAAGGATCTTTACACGTGTTAAGGGTCTTAAGATGGGAAGAGTATCCTGAAGTATACAAATGGACCCAATATAGTCAAAAGGGGGAATTCAGGCATCAACAAAAGGTGGAAAGGCAAGGAAACAGATTCTTTACTACAAACTTCAGAAGGAATACTACCTTGCTGACACCTTGATTCAAGCTCAGTGAAATTTCTGACCTCTTAAATTGTAAGATAATAAATGTAGGTTGTTATAAGCCAAAAAATTTGTGATAATTTGGCACAGCAGCAATAGAAAACTAATATAATTTAGAAGGACCAATAGGGTCTAGAATAGCAAATCTTCCAGCTACCAATATGATTATTAGGAAATATGAGAATGCTTTAAGGCAAACAGGCTCATCATCTATCATATTTCAGTTAATGTAAAAGTATAATTTAATAAAGAATTTAAGTAGTTGTGAAGTTTGAAATGAATTTGAAGGGAATTTCATGATGGTGAGAGTGAGTAGAAAGGGGAAAGTTAATGTTGATGTTAGAAAGGATACTCAGTGATGGGTTCCATCCAAAGATAACAGTAATGTGCAGCATTGTTAAGTATTCAATCATGTCTGCAATTTTGGGATTTTATTTTAAAATTTTGCAATGTCCTTGCATCAAATAATTCTCCAAGGCATAGGTGGATTTATTATGTTTATTTAATTCCTGATTGTGTTTTCTTATTTTTCTCTTTTTGGAGGAAAAATTTAAAAAGTTAATAAGAAGATGGCTACACAGGGTAAAAAGAGATGGCTCTATAGTTTGGTTTCTTATGATAAGGAAATGCACAAGGGCAATTATTTAAATACACACACGCACACACACACACACACCATCCATATAAAAAACCAGAACATTAGAAATGCCCCTGAAAACTTTGTCATTGCACATTTATCATTCCTCTAAAAGATAACCAGCTTAATTATTTCCATTACTATTTTTTGGTTGTTTTTGAAATTTACATTAATGATACTGTCAGTATATACTATCCTATAAATGACATCTTTTTCTCAATATCTTATTTTTTATTTTTCTTTCAGTTGATGAATGTAGTAGCAGATTTTTTTTTTTTTTGGTTTTTGTTTTATTTTGTTTTTCTTTTCCGTAAGCTTGAAGCTATTATGAATAATCCTGTTATAAACATTCTTATATATATCTTTTGTGCACAAAAATAGATACGTATTTCTTTTGAGTATGTACCTAGTAATAGAACTGTTCTGTCATAGGATATTCAAGTTTTCAGATGTAGTAGGTAGTTCCAAACAGTATTCCATAGTTTTATCAATTGGCACACCTCCATTAGCAGAGTATAAGTGCTAGTTTCTCTGCATCCTCATTAGAAATTATTAGTTTTGTTGTTCTTAGCATTTCCGTTGGATGCATAGTGGTATTGCTTCAAGGCTTTACTTTATCTAATGAGTTAATTTTTCATGTTTATTGGCCTTTGGATATTATCTTCTATGAAATACTTTTCAAGACTTTTGTCTACTCTTAAAAATGTAGTTGTTTTAATTTTTAAAATTTTGTTTTAATATATTTTAATATATTGTGGAGGAGTCATTGGACAAATGTATGCATTGTAAATACACACACACACACACACATATGTAATATGTAATTTAATGCTAAATACTTTATATCCACATTTTCCTTTGTGACTAGTGTTTTTATGTCCAGTTTACATACTCCTTGCCTATTCTAAAGTTTTGGGATATTCTTTTGTTATCTTTTAAAAGTTTAATATTCTACCTTTTTTAGTTTGTCTAGAAATTTACCTGAAATTTATTTTTGTTTATATAGTGAAGAATAAGATTTATTTTATTTCCTATGTGAATATTCAATTGACGCAACATAATTTATTGAAAATGCCACCACTTTATTGAGGGTCATAAATTAAATTTTGCCATAAATTAAATTATTATATATGTGTGGGTTTCTCTCTGGATACTAATCTGTTCCATTTGTTTAACTATCTTTTTGCTGAAATAACCCTATCTACATTATTTTAGGCTCATAGGAGCTCCTAATTATCAGATAGTTTAAATCTACTAAGTTTGTACATCTTCATTAAAATAGTCTTGGATCATGTTGGCTCTTCTTGGTCTACTGCAGTGCTGTATACATTTTAGAATTAGCTTGTCAATGTCACACACACAAATATACATGCATAACTCCTATAGTTTTAGTTGTGATTGACATTAATATGCAGATAAATTTAAATAGATTTTCTATATTTACAGCTAAATTTTTTTCAGTATAATTTCCAATCACTCCTCTATGTGTATTTTTTTGTTTTGTTTTCTTTTGTTTGTTTGTTTGTTTTTTGTTTCTTTTTTTTTACTCCTCTATGATTTTTAAATGAACTACATCCACAGTACCATATAGAGGATTTGCAAACGTAGCATCATGGTGTTTCTACTCATGAAATTGTATAGGATAAAAAATTGAACCTAAAAAACTATTAGTAGGTTTTAGGTACTTTATTCATATTTCAATTACTAGGTTAAAAAACAAGTAAGTACTGATATTAAAAATTTTTTAAATGTAAACTTTGCATAGTAATAATATACTATTTAAACTGTTTATGCTTTTGCTCCTTCTGTCATTCCTTCCTTCTCTTCTGTCTGTTCTTCCTCTTATACTTTCTCCACTATAAATTCCCATGTAATGTAAAGAATAATAAACTTAAAATCCAATAATCTGTATTGTGGTCCTGGCCATACCTATACGTGACAGGACTTTGAGCAATGTACTTACCATTCTTTATAAAATGTGTCCTTAAGAACATAGGCTATGGAATTAAATTGCCTGTGTCAAATCCTACTTCTACCATTTACAGCCAGGGAAATGTTAACAAATTATTTAACTTTTCTTTCCTTACTTCTTTCATCTGCAAAATAGAGATGATTCGTTTGGGGATTAAATGAGTTAATACATATAAGCTACTTTGAAGAGTGCTTGTCATATGTTAAGCTAAATATTTGTTTTTAATTATTATACCTATCTTTAATTGCCGTGCTGTTTTTAAAGTGAATTATTTTATGAAAATATGTGAAAATAATTTGATAAAGCAAAATGTGTCATACAAAAGTAAAACTTAGCAATCATTTTGTTTTTATAGAAGTTACTCTTATCGGTAGCCCAGATTATTTGTCTATATATTCATCACTCTCCACCATTAGAATAATTTTGAAAGCTATCAATATTTTCACTACACACACACACACACACACATGATATCTATCATGCATATGATACTACCAAAATTTGGAAATGTCTTCATAGACTTCATAACTTATTATCAGATAACAGTTGCTTTTTTCATTATTTCCACATTTCTTAGACTATATTATTAACAAAATTCAAACTTGAAGAGGTTTGGCACTTGGGTTATAGGCCAATGTGCTTGGAAAGAGGAGAAATTGGATCACTTACTTATGTCACTAACTTTGTGGTATAGACTTATAATAAGTTCAGTGGAGGATGAGAAACAATTTCAGCTGTCTGATCAAATTTGAAAGTCATAAATCTTAAGTCAAATTGAAAGATATATTTGAGTGACAAGGAATGAAATTTACATCTTAAAAGCCCAATATTGAAACTCTATATATAAAATTCAACCTTGAGTATCTTTAACCCCATTTTTAATAAAACCTTGAAGGACAGCAATTTCTAGAATGTCTAATATAAAATGTCAGACATTATATCCATTACCAAATGCTCTGTAAACAAAACTCAGATACACACATACATACACACACAATTGGTCAGTGTTAAGATAAAAAAGCAAAACAAAACCCAACCCTACCCTTATAGAATCTGTTAAAATATATGAAGATTAATTTATACTCAGTAAATAAATCTCTTAAAGAAATTTTCTTTAAGAAGGAGTACTAAAAACTATTAGAATTTTGGTACTGACTACTTTATGAAAAATTCATAAGAAATTATTCTATATATAATAGAAATATTTGACCTTTAAAGTATGGACTCAATTCTATTTAATTGAAATGTAATGAAAGTCAAATACAAAATTTAGATATTTTTCATAGAAATGTTTAAAACTAAAATATAAATATAATGCAATTAATATTTATTACATACTTTATTTAAAGAATTGCATATAAGCTGTTATTTTAATATGCACTCAATGTAAAAAAAATTGATAGGGAGATATTTCACATTCTTTTATTTATTCTGTTTTGAAATCCAATGTTTATTTTGTATTTAAAACACAGCTGAATTTGGAATGTCCACATTTCACATGCTCAACAGCTACATGTGACTAGTAATTGCTGTGTTTTATAGAACAGATCTGGATGATATAAGAAAATAGTCATTTTTATACAATATTTTATACAAATATTTTATACTACAAATAGTTTTATACAAATGGTGCATATAGTGTACAGATATATTCATCTAATTTTTGGCAACTTTTAGCCCTGAGGCAACTTTTAGCCCTTAAACATTCCTTTCAGGTAAAAACTTTTTAAGATATTTATATCTTTTTTTAATATCTTAGATTTTAACAAAACATATATGTGATAGATTTTATGTTCATTACTCCGTAAATTTCCAGCATATTTTATAAAATGTCAATTTATCAGCCAGTCTTTTTTTTTTTTAATTTTTTATTTATTTATGATAGTCACAGAGAGAGAGGCAGAGACACAGGCAGAGAGAGAAGCAGGCTCCATGCACCGGGAGCCTGATGTGGGATTCGATCCCGGGTCTCCAGGATCACGCCCTGGGCCAAAGGCAGGCGCTAAACCGCTGCGCCACCCAGGGATCCCACATCAGCCAGTCTTTAAATTGAGAAAGCATACATGAAAGCAGAGGGAACTATTTAATAGTAAGAATTAAGGGTTTATCTTACTATTTGAAATGCAGGATATAGAAATCAGAAGACTGAACATGAGAGACTCCTAACTCTGGGAAACGAACAAGGGGTAGTGGAAAGGGAAGTGGGCAGGGGGTTGGGGTGACTGGGTGATGGGCACTGAGGGGGGTACTTGACAGGATGAGCACTGGGTGATATGCTATATGTTGGCAAAGTGAACTCCAATGAAAGAAAAGAATGAAAAAAAAAATAAGACTACCTTTAGGAAAGTTGATGTATAGGCCACTCATGAAGGTCATCTCCAATTATCCCAGTTATCCACATAAACTAACGGAACTTCTTCTTCTTCTTTTTTTTTTTTTTTACTAACGGAACTTCTAACACTTGAAGCAATGCCACTTTCCTGACACAGGGGAAAGATCTAAAAATAATTAAGCCCTGGACCTCAAAGACTGACCTAAGAGGTGATACATGCTACTTTTTGCAGAGTACCGTGACCAATCGTAACTTGGGAGGAATGAGACATGCAATTCTAACCTGTACAGAAAGAAGTAGAAATGTATTTGTGAACAGCCCCAAGAATTACCACAGGACATGATAGAAGCCATATTAAATAAGAAAATAAGATAATGGCAGCTGGGGCACCTGAATGGTTCAGTGGTTGAGCATCTGCCTCTGGCTCAGGTGGTGATCCCTGGGTCTTGAGATGGAGTCCTGAATTAGGATCCCTGCAGGGAGCCTGCTTCTCTCTCTGCCTATGCCTCTGCTTCTCTCTCTGTGTCTCTCATGAATAAATAAATAAAATTTTTAAAAAAGGATAATGGCAACCAATTTTAATGATTTGATGGAAGTCACATATCACCAGATTGAAAAGATGCACTTGAGTCCTAAAAGGTTAATAACTATTAATTCTACACCTAAAAATACAGTGGCAAAATATATCAGTGAGAAATATTAGAAGACACTCGAGGCAGGGGCACCTGGGTGGCACAGTTGGTTAAGTGACCAACTCGATTTCGGCTCAAGTCATGATCTCAGGGTTGTGATAGCAAGCCCCTTGGGCTTAACATTCTCTGCCTCTCCCTTTGCCCCTCTCACCCCTCTAAAAAAAAAAAAAGAAAGAAACTCTAGACAGAAGAGATTATCCACAAATTGATACAATTTTTGATACAAGATTGGCAGAAGGTTTCTATAAGAACAATACTAGAAAATATTCGTATATTTAAGGAATTCAAAGGGAAAGTTTCTAACAAGCAATTGAACACAGGTTATGGTAACACATGCTGGTAATTTGTAAATTTGATTAACTGGCATGTTATTAGGAATGCTTACTTGTTTGAGACTAAGCTGGCTTCTCTACAGTGTTCTCTTTGTAATGTATCAATTTGGCTACACAAAACTACATTTCCCAAAATTCCCTTCCCTGTAAGTTTCTAGTTAGCCTGGGTGAGAAGAGATTTTTTTTTTTCATGAGATTTGGCAATCAGTAGTGAAGTGAAAGACATTTTGTTTTTATGCTTGGAAGTTTGGGGAAGATGTAACACACTTCTTTGCTTATCTGGGAGGTTACCTCATTGGGATGGGAGAGCTTTGGGTCAGCAACTAATCTATCTCTTTTAGCTTCTCTGCTTCCTGGACCAGGTCTGTATTTAGCACTGTAAAGACATATTCCAACTTCTCCTTCAGGACACCCAGATTCCAACTTCTTCCTAAATTTAGGACACCCAGTTAACAAGGTTGGAGATGATAAGATGATAAACATGAATTTCCAGTCATTCCTTAGGGATTCCAGATTGGTTGTGGTTACAGACCCCAGCTCATTTTCATGAGATGAAAATTGTCTCTACTCTCCTCTTCTTTACATCTGATTTTATATTCTTTGGACTTCAACCTTCAGTATCAGATACAAAGACAGCAGCTGTAAAGAGACTATTTAACCTCTGCCACAATTGTATAATGTCAAATCCCTGCAATGCATCGCTCACTTCATATGTAGGAGTGGTTATATTTCTTTTATTGAACTCTAATACAAAATTTGGCATTGGTAGTATTTCTGATAGAATCTTAATTATATGTTCCCTGAATTCCTTTTAGGCTATCTAAAATGGATTTAATGGCATTAATGACTTTTCAATGATAAAGAACACAATGGTAGCTTATGACATGTAGAGGCAAATTATTACCTGTTGGTAATTAATGTAAGTGTCTGTCTCCAAAAGGCAAAATTACTGGTGACAAAGCATTTTGCCATAGGAAATGCTAGGATATATAAGGATTATATTGGCATCTCATAAGTATACTAGAGAACATGTGGTAAGAAGATCTTAAGCTCAAGGCCTTAAGTTAGTTTTCAACTTGGGGCACCTGGGTGGCTCAGTCGGTTAAGCATTTGACTTTTGGTTTCAGCCTAGGTCATGACCTCATGGGTTGTGATCTCATGGCTCCTGGGATCAAGCCTCTCCTCAGGCTCTTGGCTCAGGGGGAGAGTCTGCTTAAAGACTCTCTCCCTCTGCCCCTGCCCCCACTTGTGCACAACCACTCTCTCTCTCACTCTCAAATAATTAAATAAATCTTTAAAAAAACAAGTTAGTTCTCAACTCAAGGTCTGCATAAGGGACCTGAAAGCTTCTGTGACTATAATAAAACAAGCACTTATCCTTTATAGCCATGAAGCAGAGATTTCTGAAAACAATATCCAAAATCAAATCCTGCAAGTGGCTGACTTACAATGCAAATTTTATTTCTAAACATGTAATATATCTAGGAAGGGATGAGATCTTTAGAATTAGAATGCAGCCATATGGACAGATTCCAATGAAGCTAGGGAGGGACTTTGAACTCTTAAATCTTAATGAAATTTCTTTGCCAGCAGAAGCAGGCCTTCCATCCTTTCATACCGATAGTATTCCTCACTTGCCTGAAGATCTGTAATGG
Source organism: Vulpes vulpes (assembly GCF_048418805.1). NCBI lineage: Eukaryota > Metazoa > Chordata > Mammalia > Carnivora > Canidae > Vulpes > Vulpes vulpes. The sequence continues at coordinate 79,625,700 of NC_132785.1, forward strand.
CTTCTACAATGGTGGTTCCACAAGAGATTGCTAATTCTCTTTAGTACCCATCCCCACCACATTTTCTTACATATATATAACTAGACTGAATTCCCAGCATGCCTTCAACAGTGAGTTACAAATGGGAACCTTGAGAAGATAATGTTACATAACCACAGAATTGCATGACTTTGCCAGTTTATAGTAACAGAAATCTGTGGATGCTAAGGACATGAGATCAAAGTGTAAAGAATATAAGTTCAATCAGCACACATTTATTGATATGGCATAATAAGCAGAGATTCTAGATTCAGCAGATAGACTTGAGATGCTGGTAATGACTCTAGTCATTTGCTTGCTTGGTTAGCTGAATTGTTAACCCAAGAATGATCTATAATAAATTTAAATGTCAGAAGGTATTTAGAAAGGTATCCAAAGGCTTACAGGGGTTACAATGATAGAGTGGATTTATCATTCAAGACCTGTTCTATTTATTCCCTTACATGTCTTCTCAATTATAGAGGCTGAGAAGTCCTACAATATGCCATCTGAAAGCTGGAGACCCAGGAAAGGCAGTGGTGTAGTTCTAGTCTGAGTACTAGGGCCTGAAAACCTGGAACACTGATGTCCCAGTTTGAGGGCAAAATACTGATGTCCTAGTTTAAGCTGTTAGGCAGAAAGAGAATTCTCTCTTACCTTGCTTGTCTTTTTTATTCATGCTTCCAATAGATTTGATAAGGCCCACCCACATTGAGGAGAGCAATCTATGTTAATCAGTCTGCTGATTCAAATGTTAATCACATCCAGAAATATCCTCATAGATACACCCAGAATGTTTAACCAAATATTTGGGCACCCTGTGCCCCAGTCAAGTTGACACGTAAAATTAATCATCACATTCATATATTCAGTGATTAAAATCCAATATCACTCTCTTGAACTTACTTGCTTTCAGATTTATTGCCCTTTACAAGCTGGAGAGTTCCTCAAAATTAGGAACTCATTTTAATTCACATTCATCTTCATATTCCCAAAGATGTGAGCAAATTAGATAGGGCATTTGAATAAATATACCTGAGGAAAACAGAAAAAAAAAAAAAGTACATATTAGGCTCCAGAGATAGAACCAGGCATTCTCACTTGCTACTATGTCACTCATTGACATTAATATTAACATTAATTAATAGAAAGGAGTAGACTTACTTATACAAGAAATAATAATTTCTGATATTGGTAAAGACAAACACAACTTCCTAAATATATAATATCACAATGAACAGAAGTCAAGCATGAACATTATTAGAGACTTGAAAAGCAGTGTGTGAAATTCACAAAATGCTAGTTATGGTAACCCTTTAACTTGCTATTTAGCATAACCAAAAACATGTTTTTTAGGGGAGGGGAAGGATATATGAGTTGGCTTTTTTCCCCCTCCTAATTATGGCTTTGGAGGAGCAACTTTCTCAGTTACTTATCTATCACTTGACTGTAATAATAGTTACTATTTCTTGGAGCTAGACAAGAATTAAATACATTGGCAACAGTGATTTAAAAAAATATTTATTCATAACAGACACAGACACAGAGGCAGAAACATAGGCATAGGGAGAAGCAGGCTCCTCATGGGGAACCCCATGTGGGACTCAATCCTAGGACGCTGGATCATGACCCTGAGCTAGGGGAAGGCAGATGCTCAGCCATTAAGCCACCCAGGCATCCTGACAATAGTGATTTTGTTTAGCAAAATTAAAGGTGTCTTAATTGATGCATGAAAAATTTGCTTTTGAATCTTGAGTGGGGGAAAGAACACCTCACAAACCACCAAAGCAAAGTAACACAGACTAAAACAAAACAGATTTAGAAAGCAGAAAAATAAGGGTTTGCAGAGACAATGTATACTATCTAGATTTCTTTATTTACAATAAATATAAAAAGTAGCTTATATCTCTAGGTAATTAGCAAAAATGAATTATGTAATTATACATAATTTGAAAAAAGTTAAATACTTCCCAGGATGTTATTTTTATTTTGCCCACATACCAACACCCTTTTCTATTTTTTTTTCCTGTTCGTGGTATATTTCTAATCTTTAACTTGAAGAGGTTGATGATTTTCTTATTTATAATAACTTCAAGCCTCCAGTTAACGGATCTGGCTTCCAGAATCAGATCCCCTAATTCTATGTACCTTTTCTTGAATGGTAGGAGTCATGGCCTAGGAACATACAATACCAGTACTAGGAGCAATAGATAGCAACCCAAGCCAGGAACTAAGTGGCACAAAGATAATCAGAATGCAATCATTAGTTTGCTGCTTTCTCTTCTGTAGGCTTCTAATTTTCTTTCACCTTATCACAGACATGCACCATCAGTGTTTCAAACCAAGATTGTATTGACAAGAATGGATGAAGTTCCCAAACTACCTTTGTAATCCAGGCATTTAAAAACTGAAGACTTAGGACTATCATTATTTCATTAATGAAAATTTTAGTTTTGCCTCCAATTTTTGACAAATGAAGAATAGGAAGAATTTTTTCATTAAAAATTATTGCTTTACATCTGACTCTTGATTTTGGCTCATGATTGTGAGATCCAGCCCCCGAGTCAGGCTTTATCCTGTGCATGGAGCCTGCTTAAGATTCTCTCTCCCTCTCTCTCTGCCCTTACCCCTGCCCCGGGCTCTAGGCTCATGCAGACACTCTCTCTTTAAAAAAATAAAGTAAATTTTAAAAATTACTGCTTTAGATTTCCAATGAGGAGTGTTTCTTAGCTGCTCAGCTCAACCAACAATGGGATAGTGCTCAACAATACTGATAAGCTAGATTAATGAAAATTGGCACATTTCACAGTCAATATTTTATTTTATACTATAAGCATTTTTTAATATATCACACTTTTTGATGAGAGAAATCAGAACATGTGGTAGGTGTTCAGCATAATATTTCATTTATAACCTCAAACCCTAAAAATTAGGTGTCATTGCCATTTTACAAAGGCATAAACTGACATTCATAGAAATTAAATAACACATAGAAAGCTTTAAAGCAAGAATCATATGCATATCTGAAATATGTCAAGTGGATAAATTTGTAGCTTTTTATTGTCTTACAATCTTACAGTTAGTGGTATTTATGCCAATTTCTTTTTACAACATAGGCTTGATTTTATAATTACTCAAGTTGAAATGAAACAAGTCATCTATCTATTATTACTATCACTCCTGCGTTTTCTGCAGTTTAGTACATGTCTAATTGCATTCAAAACCATTCAGAGGATTTTCTTTTCTTTCCAAGCCATTATTACTTAAATGGTCTCTCTTCATTAGACTGAATAAGAGTGCAGATTTTCAATTCCTTGGAGAGACCCAAGGCTATCTATCCCTGTTACCTTTTTATTATTCCTTCAGAGTCTCATTTTTTACCATCTGGCAAATTTCAAAGGCCAGAAACGTTCACTTCAGACATGATTTCAGATTCTGAAATAAAAGTCATACCTGGAAGCTTAATATAAGAGAAAAGAAATGGAATCTGGAAGGGTTAGGGAAGTTGCAATGTACTAACTCATTCAATTTCAGGATCAACACTTTATATTTAATTTTGGGTTTTCTTCCTTAGCAGAGCATCTAGTTTGCAAAAATAGTTTCTATATACACAGTTCTTATTTATTTTCTGGATTAGTTTCTAATACTTTTTCCATCCATTTCTATGAATCGAATCTCCTCTTAGGATTTCTTCCACAGTTCTTTTCTTTGTGTCTAGACCTCCTCTTTTTTAGCCTTCTCTGACTTTTCCTTTCATTGTGCCTATCATCTTCTCTTTTCACTGCAGCTGTTAAGTTAAAAAAAAAAATCAGAAAGCTATTGATGTCGCTATCTTTCTCCTGTCACTTTCATCAGAAAAAATGGAGTTCCAATGTGCAGCATCTAGTTGCTTAGCAACAATATTTTCAGCATCTCTGCCAGCATGAAGAGTGTAAAGCTGTTTCTGCTAATGTGGCTGCATTACAAAAAAAGAGCATAGTTTGAGTGGAAATAGGAAAAAAATAAGCCCTGAAAAATTCAACAATCTCAGGATATAATGAATGCAGAAAAGGTTGAGCATTTTTCAGTGGAAACTTTCTTTTTACCACATGACATATCACTTGCAGAGAAGTTCATTCTCTAAAGCAACACTTCAGGAGTTATGCAATCAAAAATACCTACATGACTGTTCTGCATCAAGTTACTATGCTGCCAGATTACTTTATTTTTCTATGTATATATTTACAATTCCAGGAACAACTAACTTTACTACTAATGTTTTAGGCACAAGAAAGAATAAAAAATTTTAATTATACCTTTTCAAAATTTGTTACCATTATTTGTTTTAGTGAACAAGAACTGATGACTTTACTATGTAAGTGTGCAAATGCATTCCTATTGTTTTTGTGACTTTATTTTAATCACACAGCATCTTTGCTGCTCTAGTAGACACTTGTATTTTTTCATGTTTGACATTTTTATAGTTGACTCATTTTCAAATAAAATATTTTGATTGTTTTATATTTATGCTGTTTGTGTGTTTGAAAGTAGAGAGATACTAGAAAAACTGACAATTGAAATTCATTAGCAACATAATTAAATGCAAAGTTATCCGTTCAATTAGAAGATAAATACTATTTAAATACCCCTTATTTTTGCTAACATCATTTAAAAAATATATTTATTGTATACCATTTTAGAATTCTGTTTTTGTCAGCTCATATGACATTTGTATACAAGTTTACAGAAAGCTAATTATAAATTTATTGAAATATTATTTAAATATTGAAATATGATACATTTATTTAAAAATTATTAAAATAAATAAAAATTTATTAAAATTTTAATATAATGTGTGATATTCTTTGTAGTCTGGAATGTATTTTTAATCAGAGATGAAGGTTCTGCATCTTTAAATGAAAATAATATTTCATAATTTCAGTTCTACTAGAAAAATTAAAGTGAGATAATGAATGCAAAACACTAGGCATGTCTGATGTGCAAAAAATATTCAGTAATTTAAAGCTATTGTTGTTTAGAAATTTTCATAAAATAGACTGCTGAACCAGATGGATATTTTCTAGATACTTTCTGCCTTTTTTATATAAATATATTTTTTGACCACTAAGTTATGCTGAGAGTTGCAGCATTCTTGACATTAACTGTTTAAACATATACAATCCAAAGAAATAGATGAGATATAAATAATTAAAAATATTAATAATAACCAGGAATATTGGATGGGTAGACATTAATATTTATTAATATTTTTGAATGATAGTGTAAATAGTAGATTGTGGACAACATGATTACAAAATTATTTATTTCCATAATTATGGGGATTATTTCTTTTATAGAAAGAAGTCTTCCACTTAAAAAGTAAAAATTAACTTTCTGTTCTTAAGGGCAAGAAATTCTCTCCAAAGATCACAAATGATAATATGGAAATATTGTAAATAGTATACGTTTATAAGAATGTAAGGAAAGAATGTAAAATCAGAAGCAGACACTGCCTTTTAATAGAACTCATAAAAAATGTCAAAGAGGTTGCTGCCTCTATTCTCCTCTAGGATTTTGATGGATTCCTGTGTCATATTTAGGTCTTTTAATCCATTTTGAATTTATTTTTGTGTATGGTGAAAAAAAGTGATCTAGTTTCATTCTACTACATGTTGCTATCCAGTTTTCCCAACCCATTTGTTGAAGAGATGGCCTTTCTCATGGGGTATTCTTTTCTGTTTTGTCAAAGATTAGTTGACCATATAGTTGTAGATTCATTTCTGGATTCTCTGTCCAGTCCCATTTATCTACAGGTTTGGTTGTTGTTGTTGTTAGGGTGTGTGTGTGTGTGTGTGTGTGTGTGTGTGTGTGAGATACATACACTGTCTTGATGACCAAAGCTTTGTAATATAGTTTGAAGTTTGGAATTGTGATGCCTCCAGCTTTGGCTATTTGGGGTCTTCTGTGATTTCATAAAAATTTTAGTATTGTTTATTGTAGCTCTGTCTGTGAAAAATGCTGTTGGTATTTTGAGAGAGATTGCGTTAGGGCAGTCCGGGTGGCTCAGCGGTTTAGCGCGACCTTCAGCCCAGGGCCTGATCCTTGAGACTCAGGATAGAGTCCCACGTTGGGCTCCCTGCATAGAGCCTACTTCTCCCTCTGCCTGTGTCTCTGCCTCTCTCTGTGTGTCTCTCATGAATAAATAAATAAAATATTTAAATACAAAAAAGAGATTGCATTAAATGTGTAGATTGATTTGGGTAGTATAGACATTTTAGCAATATTTGTTTTTTAAATCTATGAGCACGGAATGTCTTTTCATTTCTTCGTGTGGGCTTCAGTTTCTTTCATCAGTGTTTTATAGTTTTTAGAGTACAGATCTTTTAGTTCTTTGGTTAGGTTAGATACCTAGATATCTAGGTATCTTATGGGTTTTGATACTATTATAAATATTTCGGGTACCGTCATATGATGATCAAAGAACAAGGAGGGGTCCAGAGATTTTTATATCATCCTTGTCAATATGATATGACTTAAAAAGTTGATAAATATGTCAATTTTAATTTAAAAAAATAATGGGAATTTAAGGCTCCAGGAAACACAAAATCATGTATTTAGAAAAAAAATGCAGTTGTTGCACAATGCTTGCCTGTAAAGTGACTATTTAAAAGACATCGTAATGTAAAAATAGATTTTGAGTGTATTGTGAATACTTAGTGGCAACCCATAGACAAAGTATCAGCAAATGCACAACTCTACATAAATGATAGCAAACCTGACAAGGTAAAGGTAGAAATAGGAAGCAAACAAAAAAACCCAAGAACATTGTATAATAAAGTAAGGAGCCCATACATGCTTTCAAGAAATAATGAAAAAATAAATAATTTTTTTCATTTGCAATTAAAATACATGGGACCGTTAAAAATCATGATATAACTATAATGCAAAGGAGAAAGAAAGAGATGATTCATGATATACCCTTAGATACTAAATCAGGGAATTTTTTAAAAAATTTATTTATTAGAGACAGAGAGCAAGAGAGAGAGGCAGAGACATGGGCAGAGGGAGAAGCAGGTTCCATGCAGGGAGCCTGATGTGGGACTCGATCCCGGGGCTCTAGGATCATGCCCTGGACTGAAGGAGGCACTAAACCGCTGAGCCACCTGGGCTGCCCCCTAAATCAGGGAATTAATAGAAAATGTCTAAAAGTAATTAAGTCAAAAAAATAATGATATAAACATATGGTTTAGAGATATAAATTAAATAAAATACCTTTTAAAACATGAAGTGTTTTCTGAATTTACAAACTAGGTAAGGTGAAAGCCAAGGAGCTCTTGTTTTCCATTGTTAGTCCATCTGAGATATCATTTTTCATCAAGTTCACACATTATTTAAATATGTGTATTTGCATATTTTAATATAAATGAGTATTTAGAAAAAAATTTAGTTTATAATTGTTATTTATTGTTTCCGCACTTTTAAAAGATTTTATTTATTTAGTTAGTTAGTTATTTGAGAAAGTGAGAGTAAGAGAGAGAGATGGGGGACGGGGAGAGAGTGTGAGCAAAGGAGGAGCAGAGGAAGAGAGACAAGCAGATTCCTCCCTGAGCACAGAACCTAGGGCAGGGCTTGATCCCATGACCTGGTCACTCAACCAATTGAGCCACCCAGGCATCCTTGTCTCTATTTTTATAGTCAATAATAAAATTATATGCTCTTCTCGAAAAAACAAAATAAAACAAAACTTGAGTTTCTTTTAGAATTGGTGAATAACTTAAAGAATATAGTTCTTGTCTGTAAGATTTAAGACTGTTGAAACTAAAAAGTTCAATATAAGTACACCAAAAAACTGATACAAGATATATATATATATATATATATTTTTTTTTTTTGATACAAGATATTAAAAAGAAAAACTACAGGACACATCATACTTAATAGTAAAAGACTAAACTTTCTCCCTATGATCACAAACAAATCAAGGATGTCTTTTTTCACCATCTCTATTTAATATTTTACTGTAAATCTTATTGCAATAAGGTAAATAAAAATACATCAAACATAAAATTTAAAAGAGATGTATTAAAATTAGGTTATGGTGATAGTTGCATAACTTTGTAAATATTCTAAAAACTTTTGAATTATACACCTTAAACGGGTGAACTTCATGGTATTAAATTATTTCTTAATGAAACTACTTTATTTATTTATTTATTTTTTTAATGAAACTACTTTAAAAGAAATTCAGCTTCCTTCATTTGTAGTTAGTATGAAATAATAAATAGAAAATCCTGTTGATTCCACCCAATACTACTAAAACTTGATTAATATTATAGCAAGGTAGCAGGATACACAGTTTTGAAATAGAAAAAAAATAGTTTTGTTTCTGTATAGACTCAATTAAAAATTGGAAAATATTTTTAATATGCCATTTACAATATTATGAGAGCAATATCTAGTACCTAGAATAAATCTAAGCCAAATTATTCATGATCACTCTAGAAAATGACAAAACATTATTGAGAGGATCTTAAAGAGAAACTAAATAAATATACCATATACTCTGCTCTGTACATGGACTGAAATAAATGATATTATCATCAATTCACCCTAAACTGAACTCTATATTCAACACAATGCAATTAAAATCCAAGCGTGTGGGTTGTTTTTTTAAATAGAAATTGACAAGCAGGTGAATGCTATTACTATTGTAGAAATTATACAGAGGGCATGTGATGTGATGTGCACTGTATGTTACATGCAATTGATGAATTATTGAACTTTACATCTGAATCTAATAATGTACTATATGTTGGCTAATTGAATTTAAATTAAAGAAAGAAGCTATACATAATTTCTAAGGTTTTGATATGTTCCAGTATTACATAATTTCTTGTAATTTACAGAAATTACCAGATTTTACAAGAATTGTATTACAATAAACCCTCATCAAATCTTAAAAAAAAAAAAACGGAAAAAAAAAGTGGAAATTGACAAGCAGATACTGACATTTATATGGAAAGACAAAGGTTCTAGAATAATTAAAAATTTTGAGAAAAAGAAGAGTAAAATTGAAACACTACTCAATTTCAAATGTGTTCTCATCATCAAGACAGTTGTATTAGAAAAAAAAGACAGTTGTATTAGAATAGCAATATATAAATAATCTAAAGGAATAAAACTGATATTCTTAAGAACATACACACAGAAACATATACCCTTGCTCAACTAATTTTTATTAAAGACACCAGTTAATAAGTAAAGTCAGTTAAAAAGTAAAGGAATGCCATTTTAATAACTGGTGTTGGAATAACTGGATAAACATGTAGAATATGAAAGAACCCATTCATTTCACTCCATATAAAAATTAATTATTAATTGATCATAAATATAAATGTGTTGGAGCCTCCATGTTTCTATAAGAAAACAAAAGAGAATTGTTTTGTGCAATTAGTATTAAAAAAATATTTTTAGGGGATCCCTGGGTGGCTCAGAGGTTTGATGCCTGCCTTTGGTCCAGGGCGCGATCCTGGAGTCCCGGAATCGAGTCCCACATCGGGCTCCTGGTATGGAGCCTGCTTCTCCCTCTGCCTGTGTCTCTGCCTCTCTCTCTCTCTCTCTCTCTCTGTGTGTGTCTATCATGAATAAATAAAAAAAAAACTTTAAAAAATATTTTTAGATATCACTTAAGAAGAAATAACCTTTAAAAGAAAAAAACCATGTAAATTGGACTTATAAAAACCAAAAGCCTCTGCTCATCCAAAGACATTATTTAAATAATAAATGATAAGACTTAGGTTAGAAGAAAGTGTTCACAATATATGTCTGTGAAAGAAGATTTGCTTTTGGAATATATAAACAACTCCAATCCAACAAAAAAAGATAAACAGCCCAATTAATAAGTGAATAAAATTTTAGATGGTTACTTTATTAAGAATAATGCAATGTTCAAAGAACATAAGAAAGTTTCCCAACATCATTAACCATTAAAGAATTCAATGTAAAGCACATTTAGATAACACTATAGACCCAATAGAGTAAGTAGGCAAACCAACAAACAAAAACACTGACCAAACCACATATTGATGAGAAGATGGAGCAACTGGACACTCAGTATCACTGACGGGAGTGTAAAATGGCACAACACTTTGTAGAATGATTTCATAAGTCCTGATAAAGATCAACAAACATCCACCTTTTTACTCAACAATCTTCCTTTTAGTTGCTCAAAAGAAAGAAAACATGTCTGCACAAAGACATGTACTATAATATTCAAAACAGCCTGATTTAGAGTTAACCTAAGAATGGAATAAAGAATGCAAATGTCTATCAAAGGAAGAATGTATAAACACATGTTGGTTTATTCATTACAATAGCTTTTATTTAACATTAAAGAGAATACACACATAATACCCCGGATAACATGATTTAATATTGAAAAGTTTATGTTGAGGACAAGAAATGAGTCAGAAAGGAAGAGTGTACTGTGTGATTACATTTATATTAATTCTAATGGGAAAACTAATCTATAAGGTTGGAAATCGGTTAGTGGTTGCTCCTGTGATGGGGGCAGGGATTACTGAAAAAGAACAGCAAGGGACTTTCCAAGAGGATAGATATATTCTTTCTCATACTCTCATGATGCAATGAATATAAGGGTGCATACAATTGTGAGAATTAATCAACTAAACACTTAAACTCTGTGTTTTTTATGTATGTGCATCAATTAAAATAAATACACAAATTTTAAATAAATATATATATTTCAGATTTTAATAGTACATATCTTTACTAACTTATAAAAGATATATATTCCTGAAAAATAAGTATAGTGTTATTACTGAATTTATATTTTGTTTTTGTTTTGTATATATCTTTTAAATTGGTTTATAAACATTCTTCAGATGATTGCATAAGTCATAATACAATTCTCAGTATGAAGAATGATAGTTATTTTCAATATTGATAGTATTTCATATGGAAACTTAACTATTTTTTAAGTATGTGTTATTCTAATATATAAAGACTAAATTTTCTTTGATATTAAGTTGTATAATTTTCTTCTCTGTTCCTGATTAGTATATTAGGCATAAATTTAAACACAAGGTAACAAAAGTTTTGTTTTGTGAACATTTATTTTCTCATATAAGAAGAGATTAATCTTTGCAGCTTTTTATTATGTAGGGATAAATCTACTTTTCATGAATGGCTAGACGCTAAGTTCAGTTGCTTCAGAATGGGAAGTAAATTTAGGATAGAAGTAGCATCAGTATATACATACCATGGAATATGACTAAACCATATAAAAGAATGAGATCTTACTCTTTGTGAGAACATGGAAGGAACCAAAGTGTATTATGCTAGATGAAATAAATCAGAGAATGACAAATAATACATGATTTCACTTATAACTGGAATCTAAAAAACAAAACAAATGTACAAACAGACAGAAACAGAATCATAAGTACTGAAAACAAACTAGTAGTTGCCAGAGGTAGTTGTGCGAGGGATAGGTGAAATAGGAAAAGGGAATTGAGGGGTACAAATTTCCAGTTATAAAATAAATAAATTACAAAGATGAAAAGTACAATACCGGAAGTATTGTCAACAGGATTTTATAATGTTGTATGGTTATAGATAGCAGCCACATTTACCATGGTGAGTATAGCTTTAGGTATAGAACTGTGGAATCACTATGTTTTATATTTGAAACTAATATAACACGTTATATCAACTATGCTTTAAAAAAAAAAAAAAGAGTAGAAGTAGGGATGCCTGGCTGGCTCAGCAGTTGAATGCCTGCCTTAGGCCCAGGGCATGATCCTGGAGTTCCAGGATCTAGTCCCACATGGGGCTCCTTGTATGAAACCTGCTTCTCTCTCTGCCTATGTCTCTGTCTCTCAGGAACAAATAAATAAAATCTTAAAAAAAAAAGAATAGAAGTAGCATGTAACTTCTTGCAGGTTTATCCCTTTTTATTAAATATATGGACTGATTAATATTTATTATTAGAACATGCACTTTCTATGCATAAGGCTATTTTTCTGACTGATACGCTAGTGCACAATAGCATATATAAGAGTAGTTCTAAGTAGCAATGGCAATAACAAGGTAATTTGATAATCATTTCTGATATATTTTTAAACCTTTGGCCTCAGAAAAATTATCTGGTAACATGGGAAGAAAATAGGGCTTTCAACATATGTGAATGCACAGTGCCAAAATTATGCACATGGCAAGTAAAATATAGCAAATAATTCCCTCATTTGTTTGGAAATATGTAATTATTTAGTATTGTAAATATAGCAAATATTTTCTTTCCAATAACAGCCTGTGAAAATAATTAAAAATAGCATACCAATTGCTAAATTGTCACATATAGAAAATTACGCACAGGCTTCCTCTAAGAAAAAAAGTCTAAAAAAATTGGTTAAAACAAAAACAGTGTTCTTCCTTATTGAAACACTTTTTTTCCTTGGATCCTGAAAATAATAACTTTCCTAGTCTTGATGAAATTACATAAGTCTGTTTGTTTTTAATAAACGGACATATTGATTATTAAGGTGATTACACGCAAACTACCACTTTGTTAACTTTTCTTAATTAAGAAAGCTCACTTAAAATTTATAATTTAGAGTATTTTGGTTAACATTAGCTTTTATTTTTAGCATGCCCAAACACATCAGTTAACACGTAGTAGACACTCATAAATGTGTGTTGTATATTAATATATAATTTCAAAATTGAGCAATCTTCAATTGACATTTAGAATGGTCAACTGTTACATGATAAACCAAAACAATAGAATAACTAGGAAATATCATTCAATTATTTTAAAGGGTGCTGTAACGCTTCAATCTCAAAATAAAGCATGGTAGGGACAGAAAGGAAATTATTTCATTGAGAAATCATTCTATACAAAAAATACTATTATTGGAATTCTTGATCAGAAGCCAGAAATTTAGGAATTTAATGCTTTAAAAAGTTAATTAGGCAAAAGAATATATACATATAATGAAATAACTAAAGAGTATAACTAATAAATAATGGAACATGATATTTTGGAACAAACTTCATGAAAGTTAATTTTATATTATGAATTGCCCATCTTTCCTTGACCAGGTGTGGCCTCAAAAGACCTGAGGTAGAGCACACAGCATATATCCATTCCACCTTCCTGCCTATATAAGCAATAGATTTTTCTTTTCAGATGGCCCAAGGACTTTTACTATTTTTCCAAATTGTTTTGTGTATATTTGAGAGGTAAGTCACCGCTCCCAGTTGCATTTTTCTCTCATACTACTTACCTCCTATTTGTTCTTTTTAAAAAGTCTTTTATAAATCTGTCCTTCATTATAGATATTTGAGTGAATAAATTAATTTTTTGTCAGTTATAGCAGGACCATGAAAATGTGTACGTGAAAGAATAAAGTCAAATGTTATTAGCCATTGCATTGACAGTCTTAGGCACCAAATATAGAACATAAAAAAATATTTCTTTCTTAAGAATAAATGTTATATGAGTAAAGGATATGTGAGGAATAAAGCGTGGTTTTCAAGTTAAAATAATTCCTCTAATATTTGCTGTTTGTAAGTGATTAAAAGTAGCTCTTAGTTACTTCTCTTTGGTTTAGAAGCTTGTATTATGATGGTATGATTGAGTGTTGGAATGTAAGAAAAACAAAAATACCAGAGAAACATAATTGCCATTCCATGGGGGATTTTTTTGTGATAGTTTTATAAAAGTTATGTCATGGGAAGATAATTATTCCAATTGACATTTTGACAGAGAAGGTATTATCAAGTTCCGCCCAATTTTATCTGCCCTGTTCTATGATGTTGGTAGAATATTGTTTGCCCTTACCTCTGTGAATATAACCAATTTCTCTGAGTTTTGTTTTTGTCTTTCAACTGAAGTCCTAGAAATGCAAGTTCAAACTTTTGCAAAGGACCTTCATGAATGTGGGAGGTATTTTGTGTTGACATGGAGAGCCATCTTCCAGAAACATCAATCACCCGATTTAAACGGAGTCATTGGTTGGTGTATGAATGTTCCGAAAAAAAGACTCTGGAGAAAAATGTAAGCAACCTTATCTTTGAAGTATAATGACAATTACCCTGAATTAAGCCAGATAACCAAGGTTCATATTCAAACCCATCACTTTCAAGATGTGCAACTCTGGTGAATTTACTTAATTCTTTGGTGACTTGATTTTGTTATTGATTAAATTATGGCAATAGTTTATTTACCTCATGAGGTTATAGTGAGCCCAAATTTAATGAAAAATACTTGAAGTCATCTCTGTCATTAAGTAGATTCAATAAGTAAAATCAATGTTATATATTACTACTATGATTAAAAAAAAATTGGCACCTCATTTGTAAAGACATGTAGGGACACCACACTTGTAAGCCATGAATGTAAGATGCCTTTCAATTTCTTCATTGGTGGGAGATGATTCTCCATGTTGTTGCTGCATGTCTTAAATTAATTTTTGTTCTAGAATATCTTTGCAAGTATATTGATATAGTAAACTTTATTGGAAGTTATAGTGCAGCACTTGGGCACAGAAGGCAGCTCTGTTTTTCGACTAGGCTAATAAAGATAATGTCTCCTTCACATGTAAAATTTGGGCTACTTGGCTAGTAATTTCCTTAAAAGATTGGGGGTTTCCTAAACAGAGTTCATTGGCTATGACATAAACCTGCTGTGTGTGAGCATCCCTTTGGGCTCTGCTTCTCATTTCCCCAGTGTGACTTTAGCTTTGTGTGTGTGTTGGGGGTGGTGGGCAGTGGAACATACAAGAAGAATGAGGCTTATTCAGCCTCCTGCATCTTGAGCAATAATGCTCTTTTCCTGTGACCAGGAATCTTGGGCACTTTGCCAACTTCTATGAAACTGTGGCAGGCTAAGTTGCTAGCTTACACTCATAAGGATAAATACATCAAGTCCTTCATTGTTCTTGATGTTAATTGCCTAAGCTGTAGCAGAAGTAAGGGTGAGTCATCAACCTTTAAAAGGTGTGACAATTAGTAAATATAGTGGAATGTAATAAAACTCAGTAAATAAATATTCACCTTCTCTACCTTCCATGGAGAAGTATAGTTTCTTACTGAAATGACTGGTGTTTACCCATGAGACTTATATTTTATGAGTATTGTGAGAAAAAAGCCTTTAGATGTGCTTGTGTGGGTTGGTTTGACCTCTTGCGCTCCTGTCTTCCACCATGGGAAAAATATGCCAAGCTAGCTACTAGTTCTAAAATGTGACAAGAAATAAAGTTAACTTGAACCCAGTCTATGGCCTAGAATAAAGTCTAGCTACTTTCAGCCAATATTAGCTGAACAATTGGCAAAGAGAACTATAAAACAAAAATATTATTTGTGGTTAATGCCACTAATATAAAGGGTCATCTTGGAAAGTATATAATAAGCCATAAGCAGTAGATACTGATTCCAGGAATCACTGGATAGCTGATTTTTCAAAAATGTCACCTCTAACTCGAATTATTTCTACCTGCAAAATCAAAATTTCCTCTAAGGCGAGAATATATAATTGAAATATAATATTTATGTGCTTATGTTAATCATAATAAGAACCTTAGCACTATTATAGCTTTCAGGTATGCAAATTTTTATTATTATTTTTTAAGGATTTTTATTTTATTTATTTATTCGTGAGAGACACAGAGAGAGAGAGAGAGACAGGCAGAGACCTAGGCAGAGGGAGAATCAGGCTCCATTCAGGAAGCCTGATGTGGGACAAGATCTGGAGAATCCGGAATCAGGCCCTGAGCCTAAGGCAGAGGCTCAACCGTTGAGCCACCCAGGCGTCCCTCAGTTACGCAAATTACTACTTATTTTTACTGTGTGAACAAGAAAATGAGATTTCAGGGATGGCTTTTATACATTTGTTTCAAGCCTAAAACTTAGACTTTTTATAAACTTGTTCAGAGCTCAAATTAAAACTATCATAATTATTTACCACCTACATTTATTACGTTTGCATCTGAATAATTCCCTAGGGGATAATTTTATTTAAAAAATACTCTACTATTTCCTTTAAATACAATTTTATTGACTTTTTATACAAATACTAGTATTTTATAAATTTATAACATTTGTTATACATACAATTTATTTATATCTTACATATAACTTTACTCATGCATGCACAAGCACACATACACATATGTGCTAAAACTTGGATATTCCTAACTAAAAATTAGTAGATAATCACTAACATTAGCCAAATTTTCATCAGGGCATGTAAAAATATCTGAATCCAACTCCTGAGAAGCAATCTCTCTTCTTGAGGCCTATAAGGAAATGATTTTCTACAAGGAAATGGTGAGCAGAGCAACAACTTGATTTTGACTTCAAATAAGTCTGCATAGCATGTCACCTCTCCTAATCTCACTTAAAATTCACCATTTATCCAGTAAATTCACTGGGCTTTAGTTAAACTTCTCTTAAGGGATAAAAACAAAAGCTCATTCTGCCATTTTTTTTTTTTCTCATTATAGCAATACTTGTTTATATTTGCTAGTACAGCAAAAACTATGACTCCTACCAGGGCACAGTCTCAGCATGCAAAGATGCAGCACTTCCTCTCTGCCTGTTGCCAGGACATATTGTCCCAGTCCTAGATATTACTGACATTTTTTTTTTCCTGGATTTATGGCAACTAGAGGTATTACTGTAGATACTTTTAATTCTTAGCCCAAAAGTAGTTCTGACCTCCAGAAACAATGATATTCCTGCAATCTGAGATCACTGAGGAAAATTATCCTTAGTCCAAAATAAGAAATCCTTTGTGTGCCATAACAAGATTCTGACCTTCATTTTGCAACTCAGAGTACTATCTATGGATAAATAGTGTTGGCTGTTATTCTCCCCCACTAAAAGAGCTGTTTTTTCCCCTAAAAGAAATGCAGATTCTTAGGCCATGCCCCACACCTACTAAATTAGAATCTGAATTTAGACCTGATTTCTAGTAATTTAAAACACATTAAAGTTTGAAAATCATTTGTCTAGCTGATTTCCTGCCAGTGCAAAGACAATGCCCACCTATAGGACCTTTCTACAACAAATGTTGATAAACTAAGTTGTCAGGTGTTCAGCACTGTTTAATAGAAACACTCTGTGATGATAGAAAAATTCTTTATCTGTGCTTTCTGATATCATAACCATTTGTGACATGTAGCTTATCAAACTGTTGAAATGTGGCTAGTGTCATGGAAGAAGGAATTTTTATATTATTTTAGTTAATATGCATTCAAATTTAGATAGCCATTTGTTGCTAGTTGCTACCATGTCATTCTTTGATGATCTAGACAATACTGTTTTGTCCCATCATTAACGAATGCACTTTCTTTGTGCATTCAGCACATTGAAAACAAAGTTTTGTGGTCAAGAGCATGGACACAGGGATTAGGATTGTCTGCATTCAAATACATCTCAACTACTTCCCAGTTGTATAAATGTCTTAACTTGTTAAACCTCAGTTTCCTTACCTGCAAAATTAGAAAATAGTACTTATGATTAGTATAATATTAAAGGACTTAATCACCTAAAACCATTAGAGCAGTATTAGGGAAATGATGCTAAATATATGTTTGTTAAATTAATAACTATCCTTCTAGCTCTACTTGAGTTAGAATCCTAAAAACTAAAAGAATGAGTTCTAGCCATTTTTCTAAATTTAAGCACGGTATTTCCTTCAGAAAACTGTTTGCACAGTTAATACAAACCTTAATAGAAGTAGTGAAGGAGGAATAATAACTGGACACTAGGACATTAGTAGGAGAATAGAAGGAAGTAAGGTTATTTTGTGACCATTGTGAAAATGGACACTGGACGTTAATAGAAGCATAAGGAAGCAATGTTGTGAGGGAATGCATATGAAAATCTTCAGATCTGAATATAGTTTTAAAACTTTCTGCCAAAGATATTCTGTCATCTGGATTGAGAATACTGTCCTAGAATTCTCTTTAAATTCTTAAACATGGCAGATATATGAGTTGTCTTGCTTAAACGATGTCAAATGTAAGAGATGGAACCTATAATTATGGCATCCAGGGACACCTGCCAGTAAATCAGCTTTCTCTGTCTCAAAGTTGTGTGCTTTTAGGAAATTCTCAGGAAAAGATTCCTAAAAACAAATAAATATTGGCTGGATCTTAGGCCCCAAACTTCAAAGCAAGCTTTTCACTTGTCTATACTTGACTAGACAGGCTTCAGTGCCCTTCTTTAACATGGGGCTACACTCATTCCTGCTTGGTATGATAAAGTGTGGGGTGTTTGAATGGTCCTATCACTCCAGCTGCTAAGCAGAAAGCAAGCCTGGTGGTGAGAATATATCCAAGTATACTTGACTTTTAACTGGAAAACTGGCCTTTAAAGTGTCCTTGATTTTGACCAGTAAAGGCCTTCCTCCTCCTTAGGAATACAGTTAAAGGAAATGGTAAGTGAGTTTGAGCTTCTGCAAAAGGCCAAACCACAAAACATTTTAGACCTTCCTTGCATCTGCTAGGATGAAAGGTGGAGGCAAACGGCATCACAGACAGGGTACACATCCTGATCTCAGTAGGGGATCAGACAGCCCAATGTGGTATCCTTCATGCTGGGCAGCAGACCACCTGAAGGGGAATGACTGGGCCAAAGCTGGGTCAGCAGGAGTGTTGCACCTTATATTGGTGTATATTTTCTTCCTGCAGCTTCTTCATCTTTTTGGGATATAACATTTTTCCTTAGCTTAATGATGTTCTGGACTTGGTACCTCACTCTATCCTCTTTAGTTCAGAGAAAAGTTATGTACAAATACTTAGCAGAGAAAGTGTGAAATGATCACAGCGGGTGATCGTCTCATCTATGGCATTATGTGTTTGAGAATAACATTGTATCTGACTAATTGGTATATTATATCTCCTGTGATAATATCTCTTGTGCCATTGAAAGTTTGGTTTTGGTTTGTGTCTGTGGACATGTGTATATACTGTAATTGACATTTTTCTAGGTAAGCCCTCTGATTCAGGATGCATTAGAAATCTTAAGTATCTAACTGTGTAGCTGGGCTAGATTGTGTATGCCTTGTAGACACATCCCACCATATATAATTTTAAGACACATTCATGGCTTGCATAAAAAAGATGATCAAACATTTTTTCAGACTGTGTTGATTTAAATAGTTTTGTTTTACCTCTTTAAAGAAGAGCACTTTATGCCAGATATTGTTTTAATTAGAGAGGACTAAGTAATATATATCTTTTACTCTATAGCCTATCCTAGTGGAGAGAAAAAATCAATGTGCCTTTTTATAAATAATGTTCTTATATTGAATCTTAATTTTCAGTAGAGAATAGGTCCATTTTTCATTATATTGAAATCAACATTCATTGTGGGAGAAGTAAGGACCGACATAGGTTTTTGCTTTGAAGGAGATTACACTTAATTTTGAATTAATCAGTAGACAAAGAACCCACTATTATTTAATAATGATGCTCTGCTTTTCTTTCTGACTTAAGTTTAGTTGTCTAGATGCCAACAAGATGAGCAGATTTTTCATGTGTGAGTGTCTGGTTATTAGTTAAAGTTTATGTAATACTTATGAAAATAGATATTTTTGAAAAGAATTACAATATCTTATTTATTGCTAGGTTAAAAAATTTATTGACAAAAATTATATGAGCACGGGCAGCTTTAGATTTTGTAAAATAACATGTAAAATAATCAGGAGGAAGATTTTTTTTATCATTATCATCTCATTTTAGAGATGAAATAGCTGGACTTTTGTTAACTTCAGCTTTAACTAATGTAATTTTTTTCAGCTAGGTTTAATTTTTAGTAAAATGTGACCATTCTGTGCTTAGTCTGGTATAACCTATTTGTTTTACTCATATTTTGAGTATTTTTCCATGTCATTTTATCTCCTACCACTTTCTTCATTCTTATTTTAGGGGACAAAGACTGAATCAACCCCAAAGGGAAAAAGTCTTTTCAACACTGATAGCTAGTCTGGTAACCAGTTTGATGTCTGGCCCCCAACCATCCTTACCTTCTAGTATTCATACTCACATGTGATATTTATGTAAAGCATTTTAACCTGCTACACACTTAATTCAAAGCCTATCAAATATTAATGATGCTTAGGAGCAATGCCTTTTCAGCTAATGTAGTTTGCAGTGCAAGCTTATTATATAGAGTACCCACAATGTTTGACATGTCTATAGCTGATGAGAAAGCAGATAGAGCCTGAAGTAAATTCCACCAAGACAACTGTAGTAGAGGGTGCAGTCCTTTTAAGCAAGTAAACATGTCATTTTTACGAAACAGTTTTGACATAACATATGGCTCTGACAGAGAGTAAATAATATACCAGGGACAACAAATGACTATCTAACATGAACCAAACCACTGTACTGCTGATGTCACATTGACCTAGCAGCAACTTTCAATTCTGCACTCCAATATGATACCACATTCCAGCAGAACTAGCTAACCAATTGGATAAATGTTGGTTAGTTATATGGGACACTTCTCATTACAGAGAGATTATGTATCTGTCTCTTTTGGAATAGGAACTTAGGCCAGATTTACATTTTCTTTATCTGCAAAGATATTTATATCATCAGCACTACCATTCTTGGATTTTCTGAATACTTTTTTTTTAAGATTTTTAAAATTTATTTATTTATGAGAGACACACAGAGAGAGAGAGAGAGAGAAGCAGAGACACAGGCAGAGGGAGAAGCAGGCTCTATGCAGGGAGCCTGACATGGGACTCTATCCCAGGTCTCCAGGATCAGGCCCTGGACTGAAGGTGGTGCTAAACCACTGAGCCACCCGGGCTGCCCAGATTTTCTGAATACTTTTATTCACCATTATTGTTTCTCATATAATATTACTCTGTCCAAGGAAATTATTTTCCAATTAAATATGAAGATAACCGATTAAATCCCATAGCTTATCTCTTCTCTCAGTTTCCAAAGGTGAAATACTTCTATCAGGAGACAATCCAAGTGAATTGAAAGTTGTGACTCTCATCTAATCAGCTTACTTGCAGTACATCCAAAAATAGGGAGAAATAATGTTGGATTTAATGAAATATTTTGTCTATAAAGATTAAAGAGAACTTCCACCTTAAGATAAAATGATAGCATATAGATGGAATTCTAGGAAAATGGTGGGAACATTTTAGAACATCCATGATTCTCCAGTCTTTCTGGTGATTCTGGAAAATATTCTTTTTGTAATATTTTAAAAGAAAGTAGTTTTTACTCTTAATTTTGGTATAAAGCATATCTCTAATATGTCAGTATAGTGAAAGATTTATTAAAGAAGATACTAAATGCACAAAGTGTAAAGGTAGATCAGTTTAACTAGATTATATTTAAAAATGTCAGACAAAGGGCACCTGTCTGGCTCAGTCAGTTAAGCCTCTGCCTTCAGCTCAGGTCATGATCTTGGGGTCCTGGGATCAAGCCCCACATTGAGCTCCGTGCTCAGCATCAAGTCTGCTTTTTCTCCTCCCTCTCCCTCTGTGATCTCTGGCTTTCACTCTTTCTCATAAAGATCTTTAAAACAAATAATAACAAATAAAATAAAATGTCAAACAAGAAATATTCATAAACTGAAAAGACAACTACTTGCCTTTTACAAAGCATACATTGATTCATATTATATCTTCCATAAACAATAAACATTTTGATGTTTGGAATTAGTTTATATTTGATGGTGCTAAATAAATATTATTAATATAATTAAGTTCTTTTTTAACTAAACTTGAATATTATTACCAGAAAAAGATTTGTAAATAACTTTATTATTTAGAAAACATGTGAAAGATTACCTTATATATTTATTTCAAAATATAAATCTAAATTACTCAATTGAAAGAAATTACACCATGACTCATTGTTATAGTAAATGCAATGACATTCCCTAGTGAATATGGGTCTCTCATATTAACAGTATACTTAAATGTCATCACAGGAGGGACATTAGATGTTATTTATACTTATATATCAGTTTGGAAATAGTACTTCAGTATTTCATAATGCTCAGATTTGTCTCTATTCCTTTTTAATAAAGCCAAATAAGGATCATCAAGACCATGATCAGCAAAATATGAAAGACATAACAAACACAATTAAAATATAAAGAGACAGACGAGGAACCCCTAATCATGTAAAAAATGATAGTCATTCAAGATGCATCTTGGTTAAATAGTCTCCAGATGGCAGTCTAGCACTACCTCAGCCAAAAACTTGAGCTGGAGATGCTGGGCATCTTCTCTGTTCTTAATTTCTGGCAAAGGGATCACTTAATATTTACCATTGTCCATGTGAAAAGTAGGAGTGAAAACTGAGCTTATTCAGTTAGCTGTTTAGGGCTTTCACAAAACATACAAGAAGTAGTTCTATAACATTTAGTTGTTTTTGGAATCAAATATACATAGATTTAGTTTTTCTCAGATTTATATTTTTTAAATGAAAAAGGTATATATTATCAAACGTATTTTTTAAATAATATTACACTTCAAACAATTGTACATCCAGTCAGAGTCTAGGGAATAGCTGTTCTTTTCACTCTCAAAATGATGATACTTCCATTGGACCCACATTCAGATAAGGCCAACTGTAAATAACTCAAATAGTTTCTTTCACATACGTTTTAATAAAACCTAGGCTTTAATTCATTATTAATAATGTAGTAGAGAAAAATATTCTAGTGTAACACTTCAGTAATTTAAAATTATGGGCCTTCACAAATACTCCATGCTGTTCTTCATTTTAGAAAATACATTTAAATACATTTAAAAAATACATCTCTTCTGCATTCTTTGCTTATTTATTGTGTTCATCAGTTCAGGGTGCTGTGACAAATACAGTGTGATTGGGTGGCTTAAACAACAGAAATGAATTTTCTCATAGTTCTGGAGGTTGGGAAATTCAAGATTAGAGTGAAGGCCTATTTGGTTCCAGGAGAGAGCTTTTTTCCTGTTTTGCAGATACACCTTTCACTTTGTCCTCACATGGCAAAGATCTCTCTTCCTATTCTTAAAAGTTTCCAATCCTGATGGTTTGGGAGTCTACCCTTGTAAATCTCATTTGATCTTAGTTACCTTCCTAAAGGCTCAATCTCCAAATACAGTCACATAGGGTGTTAAGGCTGCAGACATGAATTTATGGAAGGAGCGGGGGCACTGGGAAATTCAGTCTATAACATCTTAAAAATAAAGAGCAAATGGCTTCAGTGTTACAGTAGATCCATTTTCCTTTCTGGCCAGATTGTCATAATTGTAAGGAATGAGAATCTAGTAATATATCTGCTATGATTTATTTTGTGAATTCTCTGTTGAATTCTCTATAGATGTCCACTATAAAAATGGGGATATACGGTTTTTAGCATAAGACTTAAAGTGAAAAGTTAAATATAATAAGAATCCTAAAAGAACAATAAGTAAAACTCACCAGAGAAAACTAATAAAAATAAAAGGAAAAGAAGATATCAGTGGATGATTTCTTTGAATAATATGCTTGTTTCCAAACAAAAAGAGAATGGTTATAGTAACTGAATGGAAAAAGGATCAGAGGAACAAAGAAAATTAGTTGGGGAAAGTTTTTTTTTTTTAAAGATTTTATTTATTTATTCATGAGAGACACAGAGAGAGGCAGAGACAGGCAGAGGGAGAAGCAGGCTCCTTGCAGAGAGCCCCGTGCCAAATTCCATCCCACACGGGGATCACACCCTGAGCCCAGGGCAGAGGCTCAACCGCTGAGCCACCCAGGAATCATAGGGGAAAATATTTTAAAATATTTTTAAATATTTTAAAAGATGAGAAGATGAAAAGATAAGAGCCAGATAAGATTAAAATGGAAGTAAAAAAAAAAATCGATATAGTTAACCTGAAATGTTAACTAAATACAATGTGTGAACTCAGAAACTAACAATTTTTAGTCCAAATACATTATAAGTATTATAATGTAGTAAATTAAATTATATAACTACATATATTATTACTAGAAGCATTATCTACTATTTTTATAATGTGCCATTGACTACAAAAAAGGAGAGTATATAAAATGAACCATAGCTATTGTTTTTTAAATGTCATTTGTTTGTTATGAGGATTATATATTTTCCCTAAAGGAATTTGTGAAATACAAATAAGAATATATCATCAGAAAACAAAATTGACTAAAAGCTTAAAATGTACATCTTCTACCAGGGTTGAAAAAATATACATTTAAATCTAAGCAGTTAACGGCAGGCCCAGGCAGCTCAGCAGTTTAGTGAGGCCTTCAGCCCAGGGTGTGACCCTGAAGACCAGGATCGAGTCCCACATCCTGTATGGAGCCTGCTACTCCCTCTGCCTGTGTCTCTGCCTCTCTCTCTCTCTCTCTCTCTCTCTCTGTTTGTGTGTCTCTCATGAGTAAATAAATAAAATCTTTTTTAAAAAATAAAATAAATCTAAGTAGTTAACTGGAAGCCATAAATAGTAAGCCAACATTAGAAAAAAACCTTAGTAACTTTGTAAGCTAGAGAATTTATATGAATACAGAACAGAAAGTAAAATTTAGTAGAGATAATAAAAAATGATATATTTTAATTAAGACATAAGCTCTAATGTTAAACCAGAATTGTATTTTATATTATTTTATTTTTATACTCGTTTATAGATTTGCATGGCATATACATATTTTAGACATTTAAAAAGTAGCTGAAAGCTGCAACTGTTGAATATTAAAATACATTTAATCATTTTAGTATCATTCATTATTCCTTGGGAAACATAATTTAATTATTCATTAAATTTGTTTCTCATTTATAATAAGTAAATCAGTCTAATGGAATCTTAGGATTTCTTTTTTTTTTAAAGATTTTATTTATTTATTCATGAGACACACACACGCACACACAGAGAAAGAGAGGGAGAGAGGCAAAGACACAGGCAGAGGGAGAAGCAGGCTTCATGCAGGGAACCCGATTTGGGACTCGATCCCAGGTCTCCAGGATCACACCGTGGACTGAAGGCAGCACTAAACTGCTGAGCCACCGGGCTGCCCAATCTTAGGATTTCTTGATAGTTTTTTTTTTTATGAAAGCCAGATGAAATCATATAAAAATCTCTTGAAATTTGCTATCATTAAAATTTGAACTAGAAAATGGGTAGAAAGTAATCTCCCACACTCTAGGGTAAAAGCTATTTTCTTAGCCTCCTGTTTTTGGAGGATAACTGATGTAAAATATGAAAAAGCCTATTTAAGAAGGGAAGCTTTTAAATGGTCCCATCATCATTAATAAAGTGGTATAGACAAAACAATGAGAGAAATTGTGAAGGGAATTTATGAGACCATCTGTATCAGTCAGGGTCCCAGAAGGAACCGAAGGCACTCAACAAAGGGAACTTTCAGGAAGATTTTAATGAAAAGACTATTTACCAAGGTGTACATACAGGATAAGGAAACTACAGAGGGGTAGTTCAGTACTGCTGTGCTTATAATAGTGAAATTGTAACCATCCTGAGGCTGGAAAGAATGAGAGGCAGAAGTTCCTGCAGGGACACCTGGGTGGCTCAGTGGTTGAACATCTTCCTTTGGCTCAGGGTGTGATCCTGGAGTTCTGGGATCAAGTCCCACATCAGGGTCCTAACAGAGAGCCTGCTTCTCCCTCTGCCTATGTCTCTGCCTCTCTCTCTGTGTCTTTCATGAACAAATCAATAAAATCTTAAAAAAAAGAAGTGATTCCTGGAAACCAATAGTCATATACAGATGAACCCTGAACATTGCAGGGGTTAGGTACATTGACCTCCACAAGTTGGAAATCTATGTGTAACTTTTGAATCCCTAAAACTTAACAACTAATAGTCTACTGTTAACTAGAGCCTTAACAATAACATAAAGCTAACATATATTTTGAATGTTATATGTAGTATATACTATGTTCTTAAAGTTAGAGAACATGTTAAAATTATAAGGAAGGGAAAATACACTTATAGCACTAGACTGTAAAAAAAAAAATCTGTGTCTAAATGGTCCCATGCAATTCAAACCTATGTTGTTCAAGGACAACTATACAGAGGGAAAGTTCAGTCCCTGGGAAGAAACAGTGACCTCAGTCAAGGGACAAAGCTACACAATGGCCACTCAAAAGGAAGAGAGCCAAAGAGATGCATAACTTAACCTCACTATTCTTCACTTTAATCTCCTATTAAATCGACTAGTTAGCTGAGGTCTGTCAGAACCCAGAGCTCAGGGATCCCTTGGATATAGTCTATGCAGATCAGTCTCCTGGGATAGAGTCTACAGTAGAGTGGAGAATGGCAAAGAATGTGTATTAGTTATTCTTCTCCAGAGAAATAGAACCAATTATGTAATTATGAAAACCAAGAAATTCCATGATCTATAGTCTATAAACTAGAGAACCAGGAAGGCCACTCGTATAAGTTCAGTTCAAGTCTAAAGGCCCGAGAATTGGTAGTCGATGATATAAGTCCCAATCCAAGTCCAAAGGCCCAAGAACCAAGAGTGCTGATGTCCAAAGGCAAGAGGAAATGGGTGTATCTGCTCAGACAGATACATCAGCAATTCACCTTTCCCTTTTTGTTCTGTTCAGTCCCTTAACAGATTGGATGATGCCAGCCCACATTGATGAGAACAGATCTTCTTTACTCAGTCTGCTGATTCAAAGGCTAATCTCTTTCCAAAACACTCATGCAGACACACCCAGAAATAATGTTTTACCAGCTGTCTGGGAATCCCTTGGTGCAGTCAGGTTGACACATAAAATTAACTATCACAGAATGGATCTAGTGGGGCAACTGATAACTATCTGGAAGATGGTGTCTTCAGGAAATATTTATGAAATGAATATAGTCAGAATAGTTAGCTTCTATTTGGCTGATAACCTAGTTCGAATCCCATTAATAGATGCTTAAGATCAAACATTTTTTAAAGCTGTTCAAAGTTCTATATTAGGTCAGACTTGTGTGGGTCCACTTATCCATGAGTTTTTTGCATTCCTAGATTTTTTACAGTATACATTATTCTATATACTCTGTGGACTTCTGCGGGTCCATGGAGTATACAGATTCAATTGTGACTTCCTTCTCCTACCATTTAAGAATCTCTTCAGTCTAAAATCAACCTGTCATTTTCTCCTTAATATCTTATGGGTAAATATTTAAAACAACCATTTCTATTCTCCCTGAGTATTTTGGCTTTTTTCCAGAAGCTTGATAAAGATGAGATGTCAACTTTGTTATTAGGCTATGTACTATGTCAACAATGACCTAAGTTTAGCAGTCCATATCTGGACTAAGAGAAATAAAAATGCTAAGTAGAACATATCTTTGGGCTTCTTTAAATCTGATTCTTTTTTTTTTAACTGGTAAGTTCCAGTCAGAGACCTGGAAGTTGTCTATGGTATTGTAATAAGACACATCTTAAAGACCATATGGCTTCATATTATTTCTATACCTGATAAAATTTATTCCATTGCTTCTGAAACCATCTTTGGGTATAGAGAATCACTCCTGGATAGCTCTGTGGACTGCTCCAAGAACTACCCTAAGTGAAGATAAACATGTGATTCTGCTATGCTGGCATGCTCTGCTTTCTCTTCTATAGTCTTCCAACAAATCTAATGCCGAGGTTGACCTTAGCTGAGATATTTAACAGATTATCAATATAATATAAGTGGCAGGGGTAAATTGAAATACATTTTTCTATTACCTGGGTCTCAATAACTGTACTTTATGAATAAAATAGGAATTGCATTTCACTGATAATCCTAGTGGCAGAAATACAGAAAACATATGCTTAAATATTCTGGAGGTTTCATTTTCTCCCAAGTTAAATAAAAATAGAGTTAGATGTTCCCAGACTAGTAGTATAGCTCCTCTACAATATTATCAGTGAGACAGCCTCCTCCAATCTTCCTGCTCTGCCATTCTTAGTGTATAACTTCCCATTTAAAGTTGCCTCATGATTACTTAGAGGTTCAGGAATCTCCTGTGTTCCATGCAGGTAAAAGCAAAAGGCTACTGGGAAGAGATACAAGCCTGAAGAAACACCCACCTCCCCCTTTGCTTTCAAAGAGCATTCCTGATACTATGCTCAACAAAATTATATTAAATTTTTACTGGGTTGACCAAAAGAAGAACTAAGAGGAAAAGAAGGAGGAGGGGAAGAAGGAGACAGAGGAGGGAAATGTAGTTTTTTCAGCTGTAAAGTTGTTTCCAATAATAGAACGTATTCTTAAAAAAAAAAAGAGGTGAGGATTATATCAACTTCTGTAGGTTATGCCTTTTCTTGTCAAGCTTTTCTACATTTTTTTCTAAGGCTAATTAAGAAGAAAAGATTACATAGAAATTGACTAATTTCTACCTCAATCCCTCTCCTAAATCCTCTCATTTTTAGTAATGTTATAACATTGCTATGTTATTAGCATGCCGTTTGCTTCCAAATATTCTACAAAATGAATCAGCAAGAATTTTTAGATTACATTCCATATGTTCAATTGTGTATTCCACCCAAAACCACTACATTGAGCAAACTTAAAATAGTATATTCATGATTTGTTAACCTAATGTCCATCTTGAGATGAATAAAGAAGATATGATATATACACATGATGGAACATTATTCAGCCTTAAAAGAGAAGGAATTCTGAAATATGAAACAAAATAAATTTTATTAAGTAGGTATAGAAATAATATGAAGCCTCTAGATTATTTAAGCATCTGTTTTACTGTCACTACGATTAACAGTGACAGGATAGGATTGCATAGGATTATGCAATTCCTATTTGATTCATAAAGTACAGTTATTGGAACTGAGGTAATAGAAAAAAAAGTACATTGTATTTGAATACCCCTGACACTTCTATTATATTGAGAGCATGCCAGCAGGACAGAATCACATGTGTATCTTCAGTTAGAATAGTTCTTGGAGCAGTCCACAGAACTATCCAGGAGTGATTCTTTACACCCAATGATGGTTTCAGAAGCAATGACTATTTTAGGTACCTCATATAAGGTTGAATTGTGTGATATTTGTCCTTCCAAAACTAGCTTATTTCACTTAGCATAATATCCTTAAGGTTCCCTTAGGTTGTTTCTACATTTTGGATATTATGAATAGTCCTGCAATTAAGATTAGAATTTCAAAGAGATGTTCACATTCTAATGTTCTGTTTAAGATGCCGAAGTTCAAGAACTAAGTTTGAGATTTGGAAATTTGCACTAATATTACATTCAAAAATTGTTGAATAAAATTTACTGTATTAAAGAATAAACTTATATTTATGTTCTAACTATGCTTGATCTGGTCATGTATTATCCAACATTTATTTAGCACCTCATATATATCAAGTTTTATGTTAGTTGTGAACATAAGGTGGAAAATCTAACAGTCTCTGTCCAGGTACTCACGGCACAATGTGAGACGTGTTACAAAAAAGTTCTGAAAGCACTGTAGTTCCAGCTAGCGGGAAGATCCTTGAATCCTGACTTGGAATTTGTGCAAAGGCTCTAGAAAGGTGATTACACTTGAGGTTTCTTTGTTTCTGTTTTTGCTTTTGTTTCGTTTTGTTTTCCTGAGGGTTACAACCAGAAAGAATAGGGATAGGAAAACTACATTTTTAAAAGAAAAAGAATTTAAGAGGATAATCTGAGGAAAGCTTTATGTGCTCCTTCAATTTTTAAAATAGGTATTCATATATATCTTATAAAAGTAAAACAGTACAGAAAAATAAAACAAATTGCTTTTTTTTTTTAAAGTTGGACTCTAATTTGACCTAAGCCAGTGGCAATTTTTAGTATGCATTAGCTCCTGTCTACATCTAGTGAGCACTACAGTTGTCCACCACAGCATCACTAATTCACTCAGCTCACTGTCCTTTGGCATTTGTTCCTTTGCCATTTCTGTCATTATTTTTTAGTTCAGCTTCTGGAGTGAATAGACTAGTTAACTAATTTTCACCATTCCTATTGAGTAGAGCCTTCTGATCAAGTCTCATCTACAGAGAAGCATAACCCCCTGCTTTACAATGTACAGTCTAGTTCTACTTTTCCTGAACATAGAGCAATTTCAGAAGTTTGAAAGATATTGTGACTGAGTAGCACAGAATAGGATTTTACATATATATATTTGCATACCTTTGCGATGATGCAGTGTTTGGAGAATGTTTATGAGCTTCAGAACTTCACACTTTTTGTTTTCTCCTATTCTGTGATGGCCTTGTGGGTGTTTAATAGATTATTTTTTAATCTACTGAGGAAGTGTTTTATAACTTCAAACAAGAAATGAGAAAGGAAGAGAATAAATCCAAGGGTGGGTTTCTTCTAATTTTATATGAAAATTTCTCATCCTGTATATTCAAACTATTCTTAACTGGCCATCCTAGTGCTATTTAAATTTATGTAAATTTATATATATTTAAATCCTATTGAGGATTATAGCTGAGATGGAGACAATTCTCAGAATACTCCTAATGCATATCAGTTAGGAGAGATTAGAATTTATGGATTTCTAGTAGTGTTCAAAAACACTTTTATTTATTTTCATTTAAAAAATGGTTAAAGAAATGTAAATGGTCATTGCCTATTTTTTGAAGAGGTTGACATTCTTTAATTTTGGCAAAGTATCCTTTTTTACTTCAACACTGATATTATTATTATGTGGCATTGTATTTCATCTTCTTTTTTTAGAGGAGTATTTGTGTTTTGTTTGCTTATTTTGTTTTTTATTTTTGCTATAGTCATTTAGTTATTAACCAGCTACCCTTGAAAGCATTTTGAATGTGAACAAGATATTACTGACCGCTTTTCACTAATAAATACTGAATCCTAGGGAGTTATTATAGAAATAAAATCACATCTCTTTATAAAATTTTCATTGTCTTTTTTGTAAAAAGTAAGATACATTAGATAAATAGGTTAGGGGAATATATATTTATTAATTTGTCTTGTATTAGTAGTTTCCTTAGACTTGAAGCTCAATTTTCTAGACATGGTTTTTAGAGGATGATGTACTGCCGCATGCTGCAGCTCCTTGTTCTGTCACTGCTATTAATTTGCTTACAAATAGCACAAGTAAACCAGGGAATATTACTTATTGGTACCAAAAGTAATCACAGTTTAATGAACTAGCAGGAGACTATGTTGTGCTAATTCTTCCCTATTGAACCAATTGAGGGAAAGAAAATGTATGAATGCTTTTAAGTGGACATATGTTCCATGAGATTGTTTACGATGTAGATTAGGAATATGTTAAGAACACACCAAAAGGGGCATTAGAACTGCTTAATCTAGAAGTGTTCACATGGCTAAGGTGTAACCAGAAAATATACAGCTTGAATGATTACTCTAATACCAAATCATATGCAAGATCTCTTACAAAAAATGAAAATGAAGAAACAGCCTAAAATGGGCAGGAGAAGAGACCAGAATTCATGTACTACTTTTCCAGGCCTGCATTTTACTTCACTTTGTAACTGGCACATTAAAGATTTTTAATTCTGAGCTGCAGATTCCTCTTGCATAAAATGATGTAGTGTGACTTACTTTCTAACTGGTTATGAGACAGTTCTTTAAATAATGAGAAATCAAGGTTTTATCAGATGAGATTTTAAGATTAAAGATCATTTCCAGCATGCCACTTTGATTAGCAGGGAACTTTATATTGAAAAAGAAATAAATGAATTGTTTTTGTGGCTAAAAGTAAGTAAATAGCCACACATTTTTAATTAATTAATTGATTGATTGATTAATTGATTAATTAATTTCAAAATTAAAAAGGTAAATTAAGCCAGTGAAAGGGTTTATTTAATATTACATATGAGATATTTGTAATCAAATAATAAGTTTGTTGTTACAGATTTTTACCTGATACAATAGATTTTTCATCACCATTAAAGTTTCAGTTACCAAATCTTGTTCTAAAATGCAATGTGGGGGGCAGCCCTGTTCGCTCAGCGGTTTAGCGCTGCCTTCAGCCCAGGGCCTGATCCTGGAGACCCGGGATCGAGTCCCACATCGGGCTCCCTGCATGGAGCCTGCTTCTCCCTCTGCCTGTGTCTCTGCCTCTCTTTCTCATTCTATGTCTCTCATGAATAAATGAAAATCTTAAAAAAAAAAAATGTAATTTGGTGATGCCTAGGTGGCTCAGCAGTTGAGCATTTGCTTGTCTGCCTTCGGTTCAGGGCTTGATCCTGGAGTTCCGGGATCTGGATTGAGTCCCTCATCCCTTGTGGGGAGCCCGCTTCTCTCTCTGCCTATGTCTCTGCCTCTTTTTCTGTATCTTTCATGAATAAATAAATAAAATCTTAAAATAAATAAATAAATAAATAAAATGTGCAAGGAATGTGCAAACACAAGGTTTAAATTATGAATAAATTTGACACCAAATAATGCTATAAAGAAAAGTATGTATCTACAGAACAGAGAAGATAAGGCTGCCAGTAAAATACAGACACCAGAATGAAACATGCTCTTAATCAGCATCCTCTAGAAAGCTGCATGAGCCCTGAACCTAGAAGAGCTGCCTGATAGTACTTAAGAAGCAATGAGAGGAAGAAGCCCATATGCTGCAGTGCATCCCTCAGGCTCAAATGGTTTTTTGGATTTAGTTTAGTGCTTGTGGCTGCCACACAAACCACAGGGTAGCCTTCCTCTTAATCTTGCCTAAAGATTTCAAAATAGCTTCCTTGCTATGAATAAAAGGCAAAATAAATTTTTTAAAAAGTTGAAACTTGTACTGCTGCCACAGAAACAACAAAAACTTCTTCAGCTGTGCTTTACACAGAGCAGGAGGGATCACTAATAGTGCAGGGGGAGTTAACCTGAGGCACTCAGTAGCATGGGCTGTGGTTCATCAGCCACCCCATAGGATCACAGTGTAAGTCAGCCACCTGTCAGCATTGGATCTAGCGCAGCAGGCACCTGTATCTTTCTGGGGAAGTTGTCACCAGAGTTAGTTACTTACTTGCAGATGGTGTTAAGTGTAGTGACATGGAGTATATACTATATCACACGTGTCCTTAGGGATAGTCAAATTTCCCTTATAAATTGCCGCATAGTTTCCCATCAATTTTCTAAAAACAATGAATAAAAAACAAGTAGAGAAAATTATGTCAGAATTACTTTATAACATTCTCAGCCTTTGAAGTTTGGGGGCAACTCATGTATACATATACTCATGTATATTCACATGTCTAAGACCTAAATATAACCAGTAAAATGGGTAAAGGAGATTTAAAGAGGTCATTCAAGCTGATTTTATCTATTGCAAAACATTAATATATTTTTATGGGTTCTAAGCTCTCAAATTCTTTGAGATTATTTTATTATATTCTCACTGTTATAAAATTGATTCTGGGACCAACTTTACCTAGATATGTTTTTGAGTTTTTTATCTTTGCTTTTTTCTAGTTTTGTATAGGAATTTTAGCATTATGTTTGCATTCAGGATTTTCCAAAAGCTGAAAAGGTTTCACCAGCCAAATTATTCTTGCTTTGAAGGATAATACCTGAATATATGTACATGTCCTAACTGAAAGGAAAAACTGTTATAGAGTTTGAATTTAATGACTCTGAACATCAGAACAGAAACTTAGCTTTTTATCAAAGCTACATAAAACAGTTACCTGACAGGAAGATTTTTTTTTTTTTCCTGGAAAAGGAAGAATTATATTTGATCACACAGAGAAATCTAATTGAACATATTTCAGAATGACTCTCAAGTAAAACATTTGTTGAACAATGATAAAAGTGTAAGACTTTTCTATATTGTCTTCATTGGCACATTATCTTATCATTTTCTGATTGGTTTAAGTGGAAATATTTGTAGAAATACTAAATTACATATGACTAATTATTATAGAGATCTAAGGCTTTGATTTTTATAATGTACTTTTCAATATTTCCTATACAAGGAATTCTTGTGTGTGTGTAGTTTTTTTCTTACTTAGCTTGGATATTTATAATTGGACAACCTCATGACATGCAAAACAAAATTTTTGCCAAGTCACATTATTCATCTTTTGCAAGCCTTTTTTTTTCGCTCAAATTTTCTTCATCAAAACCCTTCCACCATTTTTAGTCCTTTAGTTATCATATCCTACATCTACTCCATTAGCATCTTTTATTTCATTCATTCCAAAGAGTTTTTATTTTTAAAACTTTTAAAGATTTTATTAATTTATTTTGGGAGGGGTGTGAGGGGGAGAGGGGAGGGAGAGAGAGAATCTCAAGGAGACTCCATGCATTCTGAGCCTGATGCAGGGCTTGGTGTCACAACTCTAAGATCATGACCTGAGCCAAAATCAAGAGCTGGTTACTTCACTAAACACCCAGGTGCCTCTATTCCAAAGCGTTTTTAAAACATTATTGAGAAGGAAAACAAAAAGCAAAAGTTCAAATGACTATGTCATTAATTGTGCACCTATAAGAGATTAATTCCTCTAAATCCATAGAATTATGAACTGTGCCCCTATTTGTATTAAATTAACTTCCTGAGTGCTGATACTAACTCATTTATTTTCCACTCCCCTGTCCTTAAAGATCATGAATGTGCCTAAATAAGCCTAAAATCATCTTAATTACTGGATTTTTAAAACTATACTTTGCATTTTGTCTTTGTCTTAATATTTCTTGATCTCCTGGATTCTATGTGACTAAAATGTCTGCTTGATTTTACTCCTGCTTTTTGTGTGTGTTTTTTTACTCATTTCTGGTCTGTAATTGACTTCAGTTTTTTGCTTTGTATTGTTTTTAATATTTATCACTTTCATTCTGAGATTTCATTGAACATTCCTTGGACTAG
The DNA here is from genome assembly GCF_048418805.1 of Vulpes vulpes. NCBI lineage: Eukaryota > Metazoa > Chordata > Mammalia > Carnivora > Canidae > Vulpes > Vulpes vulpes. The sequence continues at coordinate 79,660,526 of NC_132785.1, forward strand.
CAAGCCCTTTCCATAAAATGAGAAGTTGGCAACTTGACTTTCTACCTCCAGGCAGGCAAAATTCACAGTTATAGTACAAATACACAGAGAACATTTTTGACAAATATTAAGGGGAACAGTATGTGACTCAGCATTTTATGGCAGGTGTATGATCAAGTTAAATACTACCTCATGCTTTTCCTTGACTTGCTCTTCAATTGCAAATCAAAGCTTAACAACTTACCATACTTAAAGGGAAAGGTTTAAACTATATATAGATCTACTTGATGTCATCTGAAAGGTAGTCACATCAGAATTATCCTCCATGAGTAATTTGGGCACTGTCATTTCCTTACTGGTTTATAGGAAGTGTGCCAAATCCTTAGTCATTAAGTCTATTTCCTGCGGAGATGTGGTGGCAGACTTCAGGAGAAATGCAAATACAAGCTACAGCCATCTCCTCAGATTTGACAAGAGGAAAATCCACAGCTATATGACTCTGGACTTCTGCCATAAGTAATCTTGAATAAATAACTCTGAACTTAGGATATATGAGCACATTGAAATTCAAATGAGGGCTTGAGAGTTCCAAGGTTCATTTAAACACCCCAGGATGAAACATGTTTAGCAGTGCTCCCAATTCTCTTACACAGATTCTCTGAGGCCACTGCCTGTTTATATCCAATTTAACTCTCAAGTAACTCTGCTTGTTCTGTATATTAGCATTATGTGGATTAAAAAAGTATTTAAATGAAAACAATAATAAATGACTTATTCATAATAGAAAATATTTTTATTCAAAAACATCATTAATGAAGCAAAAATTCTACACTATAAGGGCATATGAATTGATTTTCTTTTTACTTAATGATAAAATTACATTTTCTTGATTCATATTTGTTACATCTGGCAGCAATTTTTGAAGTTTGTTAAAAAGAAAAAAGAAAAACAAGTGTGTTACTTCCATTGAAATTATAAATTGGGTAAGCATATCATTTATTGCCCAAACCAGAACACTTTTGAAAATGATGAAAATTCTTTTAGAATATCTCAAAACTGGATCTGTCCTGAGAACATCCTGACACATGATCTCTTGAGTTTTGGAGGATATATATGTACTAATTTCTTTTTTCAAAAGTAACAAATGTTACTCTCATTGGTGATTAAACTATACAAACAATCCTACTTTTACAAATAGATCAGAATGTTTTAAATAAAACCATGTAGATCCATGTGATTTTCACTGATTCAGTTTTATGAAATTGTTTAAATTCTAATTTTCTGTAGCTTTTGAAGGATATTTGGCAACTATTTATTGGTTTCTGAAGTTAATTGTCTATTTAGATTTCATTCAAGTAATAAGAACAAAGATCATATTTCATGAAAGTTTAATTTGGATGCATATCAAATTTATTTATATGGAATTAGGAGGGAAATTAGGATGCAGACTAATTTATATGGTATTAGGAGCAATATAGTTTTATTCCTAAATAATATTTTGCACCTCATTCTCTCAAATATTTCTAATACTCAATGAACTCTATCACTGTAGAGATTTTTAATGTAGTAGATATTCCACAGTGTTTCGTCAGAGGTATGTATTTAACATCACATGTGTTTTTATTTATGGTTCCTTACAATTTTTGGCAAGATAGACTGAGGACTAATATTTCACTGGAAAAATCAAGCTGGCTGCCCTACATTTGAGTAAGTGATATTATCTCTTTGATACAGTGGTGCAGAGTGGACATTTAACATTTAGCGTGGCTTCCTATAGCCCTTATCCATAATTGTCTCTGTGGCTTTTCAGAGTGAAGCCAAAATAAAATCCCTTCCAAAAGCTCCTTTATCTAAGTCAGCCTTCTTCATAACACCCAAAATTACTTGAGGTGATTGGTTATTACATTTGGATTTATAAAAATTTGATTTTAGGGATCCCTGGGTGGCGCAGCGGTTTGGCGCCTGCCTTTGGCCCAGGGCGCGATCCTGGAGACCCGGGATCGAATCCCACATCAGGCTCCCGGTGCATGGAGCCTGCTTCTCCCTCTGCCTGTGTCTCTGCCTCTCTCTCTCTCTCTCTGTGACTATCATAAATAAATAAAAAAAAAATTAAAAAAAAATAAAAAAAAAATTGATTTTAAATTCTAAGGAGGAAAATGATTGTTTTTGCCTCAAGACTAGAAGATAATCGAATTAAATGAATTATTATTATTGCATCAAATAGGTTCATCAAATAGAACCTTCAATAACTCATCATTCCATTCTTTTGCAGGGTTTGAAGAGCTTTGCAACTGGTCATCTAGACCCTGTTATGATTCCATTGGCCTACTGCAAAGTAGAGGCTATCCTGGGTCCACGTATAAAATTACGTGATTGTTCTCATTTAGTTTCAACATTGGTTCTGGGGACATATTTCATAAGAAAGGAACTACAATTACTATTTTAAGAATGGATGTGGAAAGTTTTATTTCCTTTAACAATGCCCACATTTGAAGCAACATTTTTATTCTTTTCAAATGTATATGCTTTTATGTGATCAGGTGGTTTTTGCCCACAAGAAGTCTTTTATGCCTCACCCTATGCCTGAAAGTTTTTTTAAATCATGAAATTCTTCTCAACTTTATCCTCTCATCCCAGATCAATGTAGTTATAAGAGAAATAATTTACTTTCCAAATATTTCTAAAGAGAAAATTCCCACATTTTGAAGAATTTACTATTTCTTGTTCTAAATATAAATTATGTGATGGCTCACTTTTTGCTTTTGAAATCCTATGATTTATATCAAAATATATCTTGAAATGAAAAATTCTGAGAACAAAGAAAGTATTTTTCAGCTTGCTTTGAACAGTACTGAAGTGTCACTATGTGAAGTTTCAATGATTAAATATATTTTCTTTTACAAAAATAATGTGTCCCCTAAGGACAATTCTATTCCCAAGTAAATTGGCAACACTATCAGAAGGGTTATTTTTTAAAGTTCCTTAATATAGTTATAATAGTTGCTTACTGGCCAAATAAAATCTGAAATGTATCTAATTACCACTTTTATCTTTTTGGGGGCAAGTTGGCTACAAATTGTATTATATATCCTCTTAATTGTAAAATTAAATTTACTCTTTGGAGAAATGCTCAACAATTTAATAGATCCAGGCAAGATAACTTTACTACATAAAGCCAGAGTACAACTCTGTGTCATGGAAGTGTATTTAAAGCAGAGAAAGACTAATATTTCTGAAGCATAAAGAATGTTGCAAATTGATGACTTTGGTGACTTAAAAGGCTGGACTGAGTGCAATGTCTATCTAATGCAGCTGTTGAATTATGTCTAAAATATTTTATTCCTCAGTAGAAGAGAGGTTTCAGTTACACACATCATTTATGCATGTACTATACCCCCATTGAAAATTAAAGGTAGTTATGCTGTATTTCAGCATACGGTAGTTCATGTACTTGCCAGAATGAATGATACACAGGCACCTCTTCAGATGTCTGTGTCTATAGAGAGTTTTCTGTCTATGTGTAATTTTTCACATCTTGGCTCACATTTTAAATGCAAATCCAACACTAAGGGACATTATGAATATATGACACATGAAAGATCTGTTGATTTTGTGGACAAGGATTACACTTCTTTATGTATTCATCTTTTTAATGAGTAAAAGTGATACAACACACAAAAAAATGAGTGTGTAATTTAATTAGAGTAATTTGCATGGGGTTTAATTCCATTTTTAAAATGAAATTCTAATATCTGCTTTATTTCAGTTTCATCTCTCCACATTTAAAATGGTATCTAGAAATAAATTTTATTTAATGAATGGAAACAAATGAATTCCTTCTTTTGCTGGCTGGCTGCTAATGACTGAGGAATGGACAAAGTAACCTACCAATGATGCTAAGGCCAATTATAAAATTACTTTCTTAAAATACATTAATTAAAACACAATACCTTCTTTGTTCACTTTGACCTACATTTTTGGAAATATGGTAATCTTAGTTTGGTAATTAAGTAGAATTCTATTAGGTGGTGTTTTTTTTTTTTTAATTTCTTTATTTGAGTATAATCCACATACAATGTTACCTAAGTTTCAGGTGTATAACATAGTGATTCAACATCTCTATATGTTATTTTGTGCTCACCACAGAAGAGGGAGAATTTAAATGTAAGTGGATTGTTCTGATTTAAGTAACTACAATGGTAAAATCTGGTCCAGAGCCGTAGTATTTTCTTTTCTTTTTTTTTAAATTTAAATACAATTAGCTAACATATAGTATATCATTAATTTCAGATTTAGTTTTCAATAATTCATCAGTTGCATATAATACCCAGTGCTCATCACATCACACATCTTCCTTAATGTCCATCACCCAGTTACTCCATTCCCTCCCACCTCCTCTTAAGCAACCCTCAGTGTGTTTTCTAGAGTTAAGAGTCTCTCATGGTTTGTCTCTCTCTCTCTTTTTTCCCATTCAGTTTTCCCTCCCTTCTCCCTTATGGTCCTCTGTACTACTTCTTTTATGCTGCATATTGGTGAAACTATATGATAATTGTCTTTTCTGATTGACTTATTTCACTTAGCATAATGACCTCCAGTTCCCTCCTTGTCTAAGTAAATGGTAGGTATCCATCCTTTTTGATGGCTGAGAAATATCCCATTGTGTGTATATATATCACATCTTCTTTATCCATCTGTCAATGGACATTTCAGTTCCTTCCACAGTTTGGCTATTGTGAACATTGCTGCTATGAACATTGGGGTGCAGGTGCTCCTTTGTTTTACTACATCTGTATCTTTGAGGCAAATACCCAGTAGTGCAATTGCTGGGTCATAGAGTAGTTCCATTTGTAACTTCTTGAGGAACCTCCATACTGTTTTCCAGAGTGGCAATTCCAGCTTGCATTCCCACCAACAGTGTGAGAGGGTTCCCCTTTCTCCACATCCTTTCTAACATCTGTTATTTCCTGAGTTGCTAATTTTAGCCATTCTGACTTGTGAGAGGTGGTATCTCATTGTGGCTTTGATCTGTGTTTCCTTGATGACAAGTGATGTTAAGCACTTTTTCATGTGTCTGTAGGCCATCTGTAAGTCTCCTTTGGAGAAATGTCTATTCATGTCTTCTGCTCATTTCTTTTTTTTTTTTTTTTTTTTTTTCTGCTCATTTCTTGACTGGATTATGTGTTTTTTGGGTGTTGAGTTTAATACGTTTTTTTTTTATAGATCTTGGATACTAGCTCTTGGTATTTTCTTAAAGAAAATATTTCCAACCAGTGTGGCAAAATAATATCTTCTAGTAGATTTTGGATCTACACTGAGAAGATTGTTTAGAACAAAATTCTACTACTTGTTTTATTGTCAAGACTTGCTTCATCACTCATCCATGGAGGAACAGATCTAATATTCAATACAAAACAGTCTTTCTTTATTCTTTATGACTGTCAGTAATCCCCTGGTTCTTTACAGAATGGGGCTCTGTGTTCACTGTTTTAAGTTTCTGTATTACCTAACCTTCTACATAAGAGCTATTTTAATTTCCCTAAAACAATTGATGTAATAGTGAAATGATGGAATAATTTAGTAAGCTTTCTTATAGCTATTTATGATGAAAATGAACACATTTAAAAATTAATTGTTTATAAATGGATTACTGATGCAGTATTCTTTACATATCAAATTAGGTTTCAATCCTTTTTAATTTTATTATTTTTATATTTCTCACATATGTTGAGAAATGACTGATGACTATATAGAAACATGACAAAGTGGAGTTGGAACTCAGAAACTAAGAAGCTTATTTGAGGGCAACTGAGGTGGCTCAATGGTTTAGCGCTGCCTTCAGCCCAGGGAGTGATCCTGGAGACCTAGGATTGAGTCCCACGTTGGGCTCCCTGTATGGAGCCTGCTTCTCCCTCTGCTTGTGTCTCTGCCTCTCTTTCTCTGTGTGTCTCTCATGAATAAATAGATAAAATCTTTTTTTTTTTTAAGAAGCTTGTTTGAATTTTAGATACCTTTTACAAAATTTAGGAATCTTAAACTGTTATTGTAACTCAGTTTAACAAACACTGTTTTGTGAGGGAATAGGTGATTTTAGTGATAGAAAAATGGCCCTGCTGAAGTTGTTATTGCTTCCTGTTTATAGGCTTCCTTATTCGTTCTTCCACCTTGTAATAAAATTGGCCTCTTAGAAAATTTGAAATTGTTCAACCGTGCCAAGTGCTGGCAGCTACAAGTACATCGTTAAAACACCAACATTAAAAAAAAAAAATCAAAGCTCGATTATCATACATGATAGATGCCTGAAGCAATGTGAATCTTAAAACAAACAAACAAACACACAGAAAGTTCCCTAAATCTGCAAATAAGAAGTTTAGTCATATGTATATATTTTTAAATTCATTCCTATCCTTCGTGCTTCTTAATGATGGATCCTCTTGCCTTCTCTAAATGCCTAAATACCCTTTCATTCTCTCATTTTGTTTATACTTGAATACATTTAGCAAAAGTATTCATTCTCATACCATATGACAGTAATGAGAGGCATTTCTATAAGGTGATTTAATACCTCCTTGAATTTTTGACTACTAGAAACTTTGAGCAGACATCATTCCAGTTTGAGATGCTGAACTATGGTCTATCTATCCCATTTTTTGCTGTTGTTTGTTGTTGTTATTATTATTATTATAAATCATTTATGACAATCAAAGAGTATATAAGAGTACAACTATTCATTCAGGATGGATGAAGAACAGTAATTAGATATTAGATTTACCTTTTTGTTAATTATGATCTACCTACTTTACATATTTATGAGCTCTTAAACATACCAAAGAATCTGTATGGCAATTATTCTACTCCAAATATTTCCTAATTGTAATGTCCCATCACTATCAATTTATATTTGGTAGTACTGGCTTTGTCTTCTTTTACTTCTTTTTATAGTGTCTCCTTTAGTGGGTCAAGTAATTAGTATGTAAGTTTGAGGAAATGAAAATTGCTTTTATTATTTTGTTTTATGAAACTTGATCTAACAGAGTAGAAAGAAACATACAAGAATAAGAAATAGCATGAAGAGATATGGATTATGGGTAATGACTAAAATGAAAGCAAGGGTTTAGTGTAAACATAATCCACTTTACCCTGAGTTGATCAAGGAGACAAAAGTTGAATGGGACTACAATGAAGTCATAAATTCTGCCAGAACATTTAGATGGATGTATATGATGAGAAGGTTGTCAAGGAAAGGAGATTTTTAAGGGTATTTCTTCTCAATGAAATAGAATAAAATTATACCTCATGATATGAAATAACAGGATTATTGATCATGCAACATTTTTATTTAATGTGTGACTACAATAGATATCTAATTTATATATATGTCTTTGTGTATATATATATATATATGTATATATATATATAATAGATTTAAGGCTAGACTATAAAGACCATAATCTTGGATACAAGAGAGAGTAATTTGGATTTTATTTAGTAGGATTATATTTGGGTAGTGTTGTGTTGCCAGTGTTAGAGGGCTAAAGGTATATGAGCAACAGACGAGTTAAGAAGGTACTGCAATTGCAAATGCATGAGATAATACCGCATGAGGCAGTAAAATGGATTACAAACTAAAAGAAAAAATAGATTTGGAAAAATACAAAAAAAAATAGTAAGATTTTATTGCTGGCTCTGAAAAGTATATTGTTGCTTATAGTTCAAGATTGACAAGATAGAATTATAGTGTTTGTTGCATTTTCAGCACTCAAACTATATCAAAGTGTTTCACTAATCATCCTTTATTAGTTAGTTAAATAGTATGTAAGCAGTTTATTAAAAATATAAGAACTCTTATAGTGAATTTAATAAAGATTAAAAATAAAATATATAATGAACCCTAATCCAACACATATACATATACAACATATGTTTAACTACATTCCTAGCCACGTGTTTAATTATTAAACTTTAATTTTATCTTATGTATAATTAATATGCAAACATCAAGTTTTATATACTACTTTCAAAAAGCTTATGTCAGAATATGGTCCTATGTCATTAGTGTTTTTAAAATTTCAATATTAAAATGCATAGCATGCAGTTTATTGAAGCATCACCTGTGGCTATGCATTTATGTTGCTTCTTAATTATTAGACTTTTCTATCACATTCTTTTGAGATCTTTATTACTAAAATTTTGCACATCCCTAGGTTTCCTCTTGATATGACTATCTAAATGCAACATTAAATTAAAAAATAGAAATTAGTTGTGTTCTCATCAAATATGTTTAAAAGACAACTGCATTTAACAAACTTCTTTTATTCACAATTTAACATTACTATCATTTTTCAAGATCTTTGCTAATTTGACAGATTAAACGTGGTAATTTATTTTTTACTTCTTTAATTATTGGATTTATATTTCTAGATACTTATCAATATAACCTATGTGCACTTTCTGTATGATGACCTATTGTGTTTCTAATTTAGTTATATGATTATTAGTATAAATAATATGGATTAATTTTCAGTGATTTTTTTATTATTTTCAATGTTGTCTTTAAGTAATTTCTTACACAAATGTCATATCTCATATGTAACACTCCTTTTTTCATGGTATAATAAATTTTGTCACGTTCTTGTGTTCATTTTTATAGTCGCTATGTTAAAACATTAGCAGGTCATTACTAGAGTTTATTTTGTTTTGGTGAAAACACAAATGAGTTTTTTGGTATAAAGTAACTCCAAAGTTATCATTTATTGCAACTTAGGAAATTGATTAATTCTGTATCAAAACTAACACTAATATTTAATGTTCTCTCTCCAATTAAAATATAACTAATTCCTTGAAAAATATACATCCAAAGTGTATGCAAACTCTATATCTCAGTATAACCATTCTTTCTTTAACTGTTTTACCAAGTTACACTTTAACTGTCACTGCTTGAGAGTTCCGTTTTCTCCACATGTTCCCCAATGTGCTATAACTTTCAAACTTCTAAATTTTAACCAAACTGATAAATATGAAATTGCTAGTACTAGTATATTAGCTTATATGAGTGCTATCTTGAGTACTCTATACTTATGAGCTACACTAGCTTTTCTACTTTATAAATTGTTTACAAACTTTTACACTAAACTATTGTGCTTGTCTGATAGACTTACAGAACATCTATATAATTTTGGGCCTAGTTCTATTTACATTAGTTGTTTTAAAAATATCATTTCTCATTCATGGCTTGTATTTCATATTTTGTGATACATTTTATACAGTAGAATTTCAGTATATTCAAATGTCAGTGTTATTAACATGTCCATTACATCTTGCCAAACATTAAATTGGGTTTAGCCATGTAGTTCTTCTGATCCAAGTGGCATTGGTTGGCGTCATGACTCAGCTGCACTGCATTAGTGGCTGGATTGGGCTGGAAAATTCAAGAAGACTTTATTACATCCTTGGCACCTCACTACACATCTACATGTTTCTCTTTCTCCATGTGGCTCTCTTGGTCCTTCACACATTGTACTGATCTAAGGAAACTCAGACAACTTACGTGGCATGTAGCTTCTAAGGAGTATTCTAGGTATGAAAAAGGAAGCTGCGGGACTATTGAGGTCCAATGTCAGACTTTAACAAAGAATCATTTCCAGCATACTTACCTGACCAAAGCAAGTCATGGGCAAGCTCATTTTAAAAGGATGGGAATATAAATCTACTTCTCAATAGGATAACTGGCAAAGATTTCATAGCCATCCTTAATCTTCCATGGATTTATTTCAGACAAGATACAATTATCTTTTTCTGGTAGATTTGAATCTAGAAATACATTTCTAAAGTTGTATATGTGTGTATGTATATGTGTGTGCACAGTAGACTAGTATCAAAATCCCTAGGGTAGGCCATTAAGATGGAAAGTCAGAAAAGATGTTTCATCTTTGAATCCAAAATAAATACGATAGTCTAGCAGTCTGGTACTCAGGCAGGATATCTATATTGTAGTCTTGGGGCAGAATTGCTTCTTTGGGATATCTCAGTTTTTACTCTTAAAACCTTCAGCTGATAGGATTAAGACCTTCACCAGCATTATCAAGAGTAATATCCTTTACTTACAATTAACTATTGTAAATGTGAATCACATCTACAAAATACCATCATAGCAACATCTATAGTAGCCTTTGATCAAACAAGCCTTTGATGCAAACTCTTGATCAAACAACTGGGCACCATAGCCCAACTAGTTGACACAAAATTAATCATCACAAGCCTGAGGCAAATGGGTGCACAGTTCTGAAAGAAGACCAGAGGGCTAGAGTACTAAGGGTGTTGCAAGCGGAGGTGTGAGTATAGTCTAGACAAGGTGGATCCGTGATATTTTCTTAATAAGAGCTATAAGCACACACTCAGTTATTCTAGCCTGTTTGACCTAATAGCATCTGAACCCCAAATGCCTCAAGATAATTCATTGACTGGCCTTATTTGAGTATAACAAATATTTCCTAAAAGTAACCACATCTTCTCTTAAAACTTTTGTCTAAGCTACCATCATTTCTTGGTTGGAAAATTGCAACAACCTAAGAGGTTGCAATTAGAATGGCTTCATTTCTACCTTGCTATTATCCCGTATTCACAGAACAGCCTAATAATAGTTCAAAAGTGGGTTTCAGGGTTTAAGTCATTTCACAGCTTAAAATCCTCCATTGTTGTTTCATTTCAATTAGATTAAGTCTGAATTCATGAATAGATCAGTCTGGCTCTGAATAGTCTGATTACTCCTAGTTATCTGACTACAACTTCATTTGTTTTCATCTTTTTTCATGATCCAGCAAAAAATTAACTTTAAGTTTTTTCTTTACAGAAATAAAATACAAACATTTACCAGCTTAACCAAAGTATACAATTAATGATTTTTAATATATTCACAACGTTGTTCAATGATTGACACTATCTAATGCCTGAATATTTTTATCTCACCCAAAAGAAACCCTGGACCCATTAAGCAATCACTTTCCATTTTCTCTTCTTCCCTTACCCCCAAAACGAAACAAAACAAAACAAATCTAAATTGAAACTTAGTTTTGGGAAACAACAAAAAATATATTCTGTTTTCTATAAAATAAGGGTGATCATGATCAACCTGTGTTTGAATAGAGAAATGACATGCTTCATAACTGGAATGTACAACACAGTGAATGTGAACACCCCTAGGTGTTCAAAATCAGAAAAGTAGTTAATAGGGTTAAAGAGATATTATAATAGAGTTTGTTCCTGCCCCTGGAGAAACTCATTTAGAAACTGGAATCTAAACTGGGATTCATAGTTATTATTAAGTAGAAGAGAAGTCCTCCTATTGCCATGGAATGCTCAACACACAAAAATACTGAGTGACACTCGTTCTAGAAATGTTGCACAGATATTATCATCTCCACAAGATATGAAATAAATATTATGATATGTTAACTTGTGCTACATGGTAGCAGTGGGTAGATGTGCATATGCTGTATTAGTCTGTGAGGATTTCATTAAAATCAATATAGAAATAATTTTAAAAGGCTGGTTCTTATATAGGAGCATGAGGCTTCTCAGTGGAAATCGCTAATCAATTACAATAGTATGTATTATATTTACATGAACAAGGGTGATGCCTGATACTTGTGAATAAAAGCCAAAGAAAACAATTTAGGAATGACTCACAGAGCAAATTTCATGCTTGAAAAGTTCATGAATTAAAACTCATTAATTGGAAAACTATTCTCTTTGCCTTTCCTAATTTTTGACTTAGAGATGACATTGATTTGAAAGGAAATGTTAAATACGTATATATTCAACAAACTCTTTAATTATTAATCTATTAGGTTATATTATAAGCAATATCTACTTAATTTTAAAATGATTACATAAACCCTGTTAATTACTAATCTTAAAGGTAAGCTTTCAAGTATTACACCATTTCATAATTGGCTCATATATTTTTTCTGTGTCCTCCATACTAAGTTTCTCAGTTATAGAAATATTAGATTACTATAAAATTATGAAGGTAGAAAGAATTTCATTATAATAAAGTGCATTTAAATTTTATAATCTTTGTGTGTGATATAAAGCTTGGAATCCAAATAAGAAGCAGATCTATCCAGATAAAAATGTGGAGCATTTTCCCTTCTATAATCTATCATGTAAAATTTGGAAATTGTATTGCAGGAAAAAAGAAGGATTTAGTCATTGATCACAAAAGGCTTAATGTTTATTTGTGTAGACATTAACATACCCTTGTCCATACATAGAATATATTTACCAATATTTTGATTTGAAGTGATATTGCTGACCAAGATTAAAGTTAATTACATAATGATGATTTTGAATTATTGTAGGAAAACAATTAGTAGAAAATATAAGGAGCAAAATACTGTAGTTTTAGCTTCTGAATGTGTTAGCATGTGTGTGCACACACACACGTGCACTCACTCATGCCTTGTTCATCAGAATTCATCCCAGAACAATATTTTCAAGCAAGTGATTATCTAACTCACCTAATTATGTATGAAAATAATATAATTTCCCCTAAAGGAAATTAAAATAAAGAGGTATTTCTACTAGTAGGGTTTTCAGATGTTTGAAAGATACTAACATATTCATTGGTAAGTGAGGGAGGCCTCTGTCTGGATATTTCAAACCCAAAACAGTATCAGAAACTGAATGTGGCTAGCACACAGATGAAGACTTCGATTTGTGAATTATGAATTTGAGATCTTGCCCTTTATGTTTGTTTGGCAAATGTCAACTATTTTCAGTATGACTAAGATTACATCTCTCCTCTGAGGGACTGGTTAAGGATTCTTTTTGTTGCTCTGGAATAGCAAACCCCATTTAGGGACTGTTATAGTGATAACTAAAAGACAAGTGACAGATCCCTGATGAGGACCTAGATGTACACTACAGCAGTCATTTATAAAAATGATTAAGCAATCATTTGGCCATCTTGTTTTCCACTTGTTCAATGTTGTTTAGTTCAGAATTGAGTGGTTAACTATTTGTAGGATTTCTTGTTAGTTTAAATTCATATTGTATGATACAAAAATTTATGATTTGGTCCAAGCTAAAATAGAATTGTTTTATAGTTATTAATGAATGTTCTTGTTAACATCTACTTCTCTTTACTATATGCATCCTCCTTTGCGTTAACTGATTTCTCAATCAGCCAAGATAATTAGCTTTGGCTACCCCTCATCATGCCTGTTCCACTTCATATTTTCATCACTTCTTTCAACAAAAATTCTCCAAAATAGAGCAGGGGAAGCATTAACATATGAAATGCTTAAACTTGTGGTTTGTGTCTTCAACATACTACCTTTTTTCCAACAAGCATATTTTTTCATTAGCCATCTAATTACTATATTAGTGTTGCAAGTGAAGTAAATTAGATAAATACACAGAGAAAACCAACATAAAAGCAAATAATATTTTACCTCAGACTTTAAATCAGTGAAAGGAAATGCAGTTTCAAAAAATGAAAAATGCATAATTAGACTGTCAACATATCACATGAGAAAAATATTCTAAAATATGTTTATTATCAAATTTAGCAAGTAAGTTAATGGAAAAAATTATAACAAGAACAATATAATCTCTCAACTCAGAAATAACATTTCTATTATAAAATAGAACACAGTAGATGTGTTCAAGTTGCCAATAAAATTAGGACCTTAATGTATTAATATCATGAGTTTATAAGTCTTATGGTGTTTAGGACTAAATATAAAAACTTAAGTTTTAGAATTATATATCTAAAAAACACATAAAGTAAGTAAAAAAGGTAGAACAAGCTGCCTAGAGAAAAGGGATTTGTTCATTTCTCCAATTTTATGTTTTACATAAATTTAAACCTGTAGTCTTTATTTTATTTTTTATTGAGTGTTTTTGACAATTGTGAATTCTACATATTTAATGTGTACAATTTGATTATTTCATAGAAATATACCATGTGAAAAATAAATCACCACACTCAAGCTAATTAGCATACCTATCACCTCAGATTGTTACTTTTTTGCTGTTTTTTTATTTCTGTAATGAGAATACTTCAGATTTACCTCCTGATAAATATCAAGTATATAATAAAGTGTTGCTAAGTATAGTTTGCATTGTTGTACATGTGATCTCAAAAGCTTATTCATCTTGCATAACATTTCACCAATTTCTCTCTCCCACAGCCTATGATAACCATGACTCTACTCTCTGTTTCTGTGAGTTTGGTTATTTCATATTCCACATGTAAGTGAGATCTATGATTTTTAAGTATGTGTTTGCTGGGATTCAGAAATGCATAAGCCTATTTATAAGATAGATATAGGTAATTTGAAAAATTATTGCTTAATTAGGTTGTGAAAAATGAGCTAGTAAAAATCATCAGAAAAATTTTTTTGAATACTTCAATTTCTAGAATGATATAATTTGATATGAACTAACTTTCTGGTATAATTATTAAATTATTTGAAATAACTAACAAAAAGTTATTAAGAAGAAAACAAAAATGAAAGAATGAAGTTGGAGAAGAACCTGAAAACTAAAGCGAAAGAAATTACATAAATATAATTTATTACCTTGGGAATAGAAATCTATGGATTATTAATTCTTTCCTCAGACTCTCAACTTGCTTAGTTTTTGATCATCATTATTTTGGTGTCAAGCCTAAAAATTCAATGCCTAGTTAAAGATCTTGATGATTTTTTTTTCAAAAATTCAGTTTTGTTTTATATTTGTCCTGAACCATTTTGATTTTATTTTTGTGTAAAATGTGAGGTTTAAGTTAATGTTTCCTTTTTGTGGGTGTTTAGTTGATCTAGAGACATTTGTTGAAAAGGCTATCTATGTATCCTTTCTACATTGAATTTATTTTACACCTTTGCCAAAATCAGTTGGATATATTTATGTGGGTCTGTTTCTGAGTTTTTTAATTTTGTTTTATATTCATCTATGTGTCTTTTTCCTCAACCAGTAATTGTCTGTCTTGACTATTATACTAGGTAATAGGCTTTAATAGCAGATAATTATTTCCTCCTTATTATTTTTTAGTATAATTTTACCTATCCTAGTGCCTATTCCTTTCTATATAAATTTTAGAAATAGCTTGTCTATATTTGCAGAAAGTTTTCTGGAATTTTGACAAGAATTGCATTAGCTCTATAAATCAATTTGGAAATAATTGACATTTTTACTCTGTTGACTCTATGAATACAGTATGTCTCGATTTTTTAAGCCTTGATTTATTTCAAAATAATTTTGTAATTTTCAGCATATAGATCCTAAATGCTCTGTTAAGTTTATACCTAAGCATTTGATTTCTTTTGGAGTAATTATAAATGTGTTTGCATTTTAAATTTGCTTTTACACCTGTTCATTATTAGCACTTAGAATTGAAATTGAATTTTGTGTATTGATATTGTGCCCTATTGGCCTTGCTGACCTTACAGTTCTAAGACTATTTTTGTAGATTTTGGGGGGATAGTCTATGCATACAATATCTTCAAGTAAGAACAGTTTTACTTCTTTCCAATCTGTATGATCTTATATCATTTTTAAAAAATATTTTATTTGAGAGAGAGAGCATGAGCTAGGGGAGGGGTAGACTCCCCACTGAGCTGGGAGCTTGATGCAGGGATCCATTCCAGGACCCGAGGATCATGCCTTGAGTGAGCTGAAGGCAGACACCTGGCACCCCTCTATTTCATTTTTATGCCTAATTGTAATGGTTAGTTTATTAGGTACTTGGTTGAATAAGAGTGATGAAAACAGACATTCTTGCTTCTTCCTGATATTACAGGGAAAGTGCTCAGCCTTTTATCACTAAGTATGATGTTGTTGGTTTTTGTACATGATCTTCATCAAATTGAAGTGGTTCTCCCCTATTCCTAACTTGCTGAGAATTTTTATCATGAATGGTTGTTGGATTTTTACCAAATGCTTTTTCTGCATCAACTGATATTATCAAATAATTTTTCTTTTTTAGCCTATTGTGATGGTGGATTACAGTAATTGATCTTCAAATGTTTAATGACCTTATTTTTCCACCCCTATATTCTGGGCTGGCTCATTAACCAGTGATAGAAGCAACCCTTTCCATTGATGTCACATGGACACATACAGGCTAGCTAGTGGGGTGATGGAGACTATGTATACTAGAGACATAACATGCCACCTGTGGCTTTCTTAAAAGCCAAATCCCACAAAAGCAGCAGCTGTTTGAATGAACTTACTGAGAGTAAAACAACTACCTGCTAACCTGCAGACTCCTGAGCTATTAAATGCTTCTTGTTTTAAGCAATTGAGTTAGGGGTAAATTATTATGTAGCATAGTATACCTGATGTAACATCAGCCTTGTAAAAACAGTATCAGAAAGTTTGTTTTCAAAATAAACTGAATTTCAATAATTAAGATAGTCAAAGAAAAAATAGACAAAAATTATCTACATGCCCAAGATGATTTGATGTTAATAAGTGTAAGATGGATAAAAACATAGTTTCCATACATATTTTCTCTTCTTTTGTGGAGCCAATATGGAGAATCATTTTAAATTATTAACTATTAAATCCATCTTATAATTTTTTTATTTTTATTTTATTTTATTATTTTATTTATTTTTTGAGAGAGAGAGTGCAAGCAGGGGGAGGGCAGAGGGAGAGAGAGAGAGAGAAAGAATCCCAAGCAGGCTTCACACTCAGCACAGAGCCCATCAAGGAGCTCAATCCCTGAACACTGAGATCATAACCTAAGCCAAAATCAAGAGTCAAATTATTAACCGACTGAGCCACCCAGGAGTCCCTAAATCCACCTTATAAAAAGCAAACTAAATTCCTTGACAAGGTGAAAACATACATACATGATTTAAATGAAGTAATATCCAGGTTCAGATGTACTACATTCTCAAATACTAAAAACAAATCTGTTCTCATCACGAAACCTTTATGATGAATGTAAAAGGCAGGAAGATAAGCAAAGAGATTAAGACAGAAAAAGGCATTAATATCGTAAAGCCATAGAAAGGAGACTGAGAAAACTGTAGACTTCTTACTTGACATTAAAAAGAAAAAAAGAAAAATCAATACAATACTTAGGACAAGCTTACTGATTTTTTAAACAACCATTATTGGGATGCCTGGGTGGCTCAACGGTTAAGCATATGCCTTTGGTTCAGAGTATGGTCCTAGGGTCTGGGGATTGAGTCCTGCACTAGGCTCCCTGCGGAGACCCTGCTTCTCCCCCTGCCTATGTCTCTGCCTCTCTCTCTCTCTCTCTCTCTCTGTGTGTCTCTCATGAATAAATAAAATCTTTAAAAAAAACCATTATTTATATTCTAATTTCTGTGTTCTGAAGCGCATCCACAAAATGCCATTGGAGCATCACAACTTCTCATTAACATATTATTTTATCCCCATTCATAAATTAAGGTACTGATAGTTTACGGGATTTTGAATTGCCTAAAATGTGATCATATTCAAGGAACAGAACTGGAACTGGATAGAATTCAAGTGTTCCAAACCGTATCCAGTGTAATTTGTGCTTTGTCAAATTTCCTACATTCGTGTCCAAGTTGTTTTTTGAAACATTTTGTGCAATGAATCAGAACCAATCTTGGGACATATAATATTAACAAGTCAAATATCCATTGGGAATCTATCAATCTATATCGATGTATGATTAAAACTGTAGGAAATAAATACACTCACAAGTTTTGCAGGAAATCAGCCAGCATGCATTATTTGTATTTAATTTTATTTAAATGAGTGGTTTTTTTTTTTAAGATTTTTAATTTATTTATTCAGAGAAAGAGAGAGAGACTGAGAGGTAGAGACACAGGCAGAGGGAGAAGCGGGCGTCATGCAGGGAGCCCACGCGGGACTCGATCCAGGATCACACCCGGGGCTGCAGGCGATGCTAAACGGCTGCGCCACCCATGAGTGTTCTTTTTATATTAAAACATTTTCAGCTAATTTTTGCATAGAAGAGACCACATTTAATTGATTTTATTGATTTCATATGAAAATAATACAAACTCACAGCATGACATTGTGTTTAGAAATATACACATCTGAGGGATAATATACTAAGATTAGGAAATAGAAATTTAGAATTCAATCAAGGGAGTTGCAATTTATAATCAGTAAGCTACAGCTGGGATGCAGTGTTCAGTTCTGTATACTGCTAATAGCTTTTAAAAATAGTCTTTACATCAAAATCTATTAACTAACTAATGTATATTAGTCAGTGTGTCACTAGGTAAGTGTACAAAGCAAGACAAAACAATATCCTTGTTCTCAAGATTCCCATGGTCTAGTTGTGATGTTGGGTAGAAATGCAAATCTTTATTTGTGAAATGATTTTTAAAAATGATATTAATAGGGGTTTAGCACCTGATTAAATTAAGTAGAATGAATTTGGGTCCTCATATAAATAATTATATGGAATATGGAAATAGTAAATATATATTGTGAAGATTGGCAATTGCCTTACAATTTAAAATATTTTCATATAGAAGAAAGCTTATACTATGGAATGCTAGCAGATGGAAATTTATGAGTTTTGTTTGTCTTTGTTTATTTTATTTTTTTGTAATTAAGTACAAAGATGTTCTGGGAGGTCCCTAGGCCTCAACATAATGGAAGATACTTCAAACAATCAAAATGCTCCTGGATTCATTAGATTACTATTAGAGAGAGTAAGCTCTCTGACAAGGGTCATATTCAGAGAGAAACTGAATTATCTTCTGATAAAGAAATTACAAACAGAGTTAGTGCTTGGTCTGGGTTATATTGAAAGACTCTTCTAATTCATAAATTCCATGAATCTGGTAGACACTTGCAGGAAATCCATTATGTCATTTATTATAAATTAACAGCCCGAGAACTGAAAGATTAAATGACTGTCAATAAATTTGTCATATCCTATTAAGAATGACAAAAACAAAATGCACTTCAGGAAAAATATGTGAATCTTGAATAATATTTCAAGTTAATGAGTCTATAAGGGGCTGTAAATATTGTTAATTCTATCCTTTGTTTCCTCTTTCAACTCACTCAGGAAAAGTAAACGCATAATTGACACTGACTTAAGAGTTTTGAATGAGTATAGTTAGTCAGAATAATTAAACCAGCCTGAAAAAATGCATAGTTGATCCTTGAACAACACAGATTTGAATTGTGTGGGTCTACCCAAAAGTAGATTTTTTTTTTACAGGACTCTGTAAATGTATTTTATTTTCTTATGATTTTCTTAACACCTTTCTTGTCTCTTATTTTATTATAAGAATACAGTAAACCATGGCTCCTTTTGCCTTGCATCTTATATATGTCTTTATTTTATTTTAGTTAAAAAGTAATGTGTGCTATACAAAAGAGGCCAAAAAATACATAAAGAAAATATCAATCATCTGCTTTTTCTATTCTTACAATCCCACATCTTTCAAATTAGCCAAAAATTGCCAATCCGTTTACTTTAGTATTTTTTCTCATGCTTTTTGTATATGTGTATTATATGCATGAACATATGTATTTTTATTTACTACAATTTTATTTCATAGTAATAAGCACATACTTCATGAACTCACTAGCAACTTTTGACATAATTTAACAAAATACCATAAACAAAATTTCACTTGGGCAAAAATAGTAGTAACTAATTATTCTACTTAACTAATTTTTTGAGAAGGCAAATATAATATTATTTAATAACAGTTCCCCAACAATCAATTGTTCCTTTTTTTCACACCAAGAAAAGTTCCCTACTGCAATATTTTTTAGTATGAATTACAAAACTGGGATTATTTGGTCATAGTACATATGCATTTTTAATTTTTAATATTGTTTTACAAGTGTTTTAGCTTTTTTTTTTAAATTTTTTATTTATTTATGATAGTCACAGAAAGAGAGAGAGAGAGAGAGAGAGAGAGAGAAAGACAGGCAGAGGGAGAAGCAGGCTCCATGCACCGGGAGCCCGACGTGGGATTCGATTCCGGGTCTCCAGGATCGCGCCCTGGGCCAAAGGCAGGCGCCAAACCGCTGCGCCACCCAGGGATCCCGTGTTTTAGCTTTTTAATTAATCCACAAACACCTTTGCATAAGTCTATTTGCCCTTTATTCTTCAAGAGAACATATAGTAATCTGAGATCAGCACAGAATTTGATAATTGGGGCAGCCCAGGTGGCTTAGCAGGTTAGCGCTGCCTTCAGCCCAGGGTGTGATCCTGGAGACCCGGGATCAAGTCCCACCTTGGGATCCCTGCATGGAGCCTGCTTCTCCCTCTGCCTGTGTCTCTGCCTCTCTCTCTCTCTGTGTATCTCTCATGAATAAATAAATAAAATATTAAAAAAAAAGAATTTGATAATTGAAACCCATGATACATTTGGGCACACTTTTAATTTTTTTGTTTCTTTTTTAAAATTTTATTTAAATTCAATTAACTAACATATAATGTATTATTGGTTTCAAAGGTAGAGGTCTGTGATTCATCAGTCTTATATTATACCCAGTGCTCATTACATCACATGCCCTCCTTAATGCTCATCATCCAGGGATCCCATTCCCCCCAACCCCCTAGCCTCCAGCAATCCTCAGTTTGTTCCCTATGATTAAGAGCCTCTTATGGTTTGTCTCCCTCTCTGATTTCCTCTTGTTTTATTTTTTTACTCTCTTACCCTACGATCTTCTTTTGTTTCTTAAATTCCACGTATGAGATCATTTTGATAATTGCCTTTCTCTGATTGACCTATTTTGCATAGCAAAATATCCTCTAATTCCATCCATGTTGTTGCAAATGGCAAGATTTCAGTTTTTTTGAAACTTCTTTTAATGTAGTTTGTTGACCTTGTTGTTGTTGTTTTTTTAACTATAGCTTGATTGATTGATTGATTGATTTTTGTTTTTATTGAAGTTTGATTTGCCAACATCTAGTATAACACCCAGTGTTCATCCCATCAAGTGCCCTCTTCAGTGCCCGTCACCCAATCACCCCATCCTCCCACCCTACTCACCTTCCACAACTCTTTGTTCATTTCCCAGAGTAGGAGTCTCTCATGTTTTGTCACCCTCTGTAATTTATCCCACTCATTTTCCCTACTTTCCCTTATAATCCCTTTCACTATTTCTTATATTCCCCATATGAGTGAAATCATAGGATGATTATCCTTCTATTGACTTACTTCACTCAGCATAATACCCTCCAGTTCCATCCACGTCAAAGCAAATGGTGGGTTTTCGTCCTTTCTAATGGCTGAGTAATATTCCTTTGTGTGTGTGTGTGTGTGTGTGTGTGTGTGTGCATACATACCACATCTTTATCCATTCATCTGTGTTGGAGTTAGATGTAGACTTTGGGAGCTGTTACCAAGAGGTGTTATTTTCTCTTTAATTACTTTCTGTTATTCAAAAGCCTTGATAATATCTTGAATATCTTGAATATCATGAAGCAGTTGCTCAATAAGCTCCATTGAATTACTGAAAATTGATCACTTGCCCTTAGTAAGTAAATTCCCATTACAAACAACACAGCTTATTATGGTCAACTATTAGGTTGTTTTGACTAAATATATTGGTAATGGGGATCCCTGGATGGCGCAGTGGTTTGGCGCCTGCCTTTGGCCCAGGGCGCGATCCTGGAGACCCAGGATCGAATCTCACGTCGGGCTCCCAGTGCATGGAGCCTGCTTCTCCCTCTGCCTGTGTCTCTGCCTCTCTCTCTCTCTCTCTGTGACTATCATAAATAAATTAAAAAAAACATATAAAAATATATATTGGTAATAAGTTTTAAGCTTAAGTGCCTTTTTTCAACATGAAGGGCTACCCTGATCTATGAGTCCTTTAGTTCATCTTGCTTGAGTCCTTTATAGAAAGTTCAGAATGTAATGTTTTAAGAATATTTTATTTTCCATTTGCCACCATGTTTTCTTCAATTGGAAATATAATCTTGGAATTTTAATTTGAGAAACTTCTTCATTTACCAGATCATCTCTGTTTTACTTTACTTTTGTTTTTGTTATTGACAATATTTAATCATGGGTAAATTTTCTAAATACATTGATGGGAGGAAATGATGATGGCTATGTTAATAAGTGTTTCATTGAATTTTTGAACCAGCAGAGCAATAGCACATTATAGCCTATCTCTGGAAGAAATATATCAAGCACCACAGGTTACAGGTGTGAAAAGACAGCAAGTTTTGATATTTGTTGGGTAGTTGGTGGGGTGGGAAGAGGGCATAAGTAGGGGTGAACCAGTTCACTACCCAGGTGTGATCTACCATTGAGAATGAAACCTGGAATCATGAATTTTTGGCTAAAGTGAAATGAACTCCTAAAATAGAGATGCTGTATCAGAACAAAAGTGGCTCTGGACAAAATCTACCTCCAGTAAATGTCTGACCTAAGGCAAATTATCATGATAATTTTCTTCATTGTGATTCTGAGAGCCCTGTAGACCATTATAATTCTAAGTTACCTAAAATCAGTTATTACATTTAAAAAGTCATTTTCTAAAATAGACCTAGAGTAATTAAGCCTCTTTTAAAAGCAGGTATAGTTATGATTTATACAGAAACATTATGAACTAAAACTTTTTTAGGAGGTAAAATGTTATATTCTGTGAACCTGTTGGAACCCAAAAGCTGCAGGTGTTTCTTTGAAAAATGACATTTCCATCATTTACCTGACAAGCAGAGCTGAAATATCAAAGTTATAAACATTCTGCTTGTGTGCCAGCTGCTGTTTCCGTGGAAACAGCCTGAGTTGTAAAAGGAAGGTAAATGTCTTTAACATAAAATTTCGAGGTTTTGAATATTTTACTAAATATGTATTTGGATATATCTGACATTTTTGAGATAATTAAAACGTTTATTTTGATTATTTTATCCACATTTATATATATGTATATAAGATCAAATATTATTAAACTATTAAGTAAGGGGTGCCTTGGTGGCTCAGTTGGTTAAGTATCTGTCTTTGGTTCAAGTTACAATCCCAGGATCCTGGGATCAAGCCCCCATATTAGGCTTCCTGTTCAGTTAGGAGGCTCCCTGTCCCTTTCTCTCTGCGCCTCCCACTTGTTTGTGCTCTCTCTCTCTCTGTCTCAAATAAATAAAATCTTTTAAGCCAGAAGGGCATGCTCACGGGTCTGCCCATTCTTGGAGATACCTGCTTCAAATTCACCAACACCAGCAGCAACAATCAGGACAGCACAGTCAGCCTGAGACGTGTCTGTAATCATGTTTTTGATAAAGTCTCTGTGTCCTGGAGCATCAATGATGGTCACATAATACTTGCTGGTCTCGAATGTCCACAGGGAGATATCAATGGTGATACCATGTTCACGTTCAGCTTTCAGTTTATCCAAGACCCAGGCATACTTGAAGGAGCCTTTTCCCATCTCAGCAGCCTCCTTCTCAAATTTTTCGATAGTTCTTTTGTCGATCCCACCACATTTGTAGATCAGATGGCCAGTAGTGGTAGACTTGCCCAAATCTACGTGTCCAATGATGACGATGTTGATGTGAGTCTTTTCCTTTCCCATTTTGGTTTAGGTTTAGCAGTGGTTTTCATGACACCTGTGTTCTGGCAGCAAACCCATTGTTGGTGTTAACAAAATGGATTCCACTGAGCCACCCTACAGCCAGAAGAGATACAAGGAAACCGTTAAGGAAGTCAGCACCTACATTAAGAAAATTGGCTACAACTCTGACAAAGTAGCATTTGTGCCAATTTCTGGTTGGAATGGTGACAACATGCTGGAGCCAAGTGCTAACATGCCTTGGTTCAAGGGATGGAAAGTCACCCGTAAAGATGGGAATGCCAGTGGAACCACACTGCTTGAAGCCCTGGATCGCATTTTGCCACCAACTCTTCCAACTGATAAGCCCTGGTGTCTGCCTCTCCAAGACGTCTACAAAATTGGTGGTATTGGTACTGTACCAGTGGGTCGAGTGGAGACTGGTGTTCTTAAGCCTGGCATGGTGGTCACCTTTGCTCCAGTCAATGTTACAACTGAAGTGAAGTCTGTTGAAATGCACCATGAAGCTTTGAGTGAGGCTCTTCCTGGGGACAATGTGGGCTTCAATGTCAAGAACGTGTCTGTCAAAGATGTCCGTTGTGGCAACGTGGCTGGTGACAGCAAAAATGACCCACCAATGGAAGCAGCTGGCTTCACAGCTCAGGTGATTATCCTGAACCATCCAGGCCAAATCAGTGCTGCACATGCACCTGTGCTGGATTGTCACACAGCTCACCTTGCTTGCAAGTTTGCTGAGCTGAAGGAAAAGATAGATCATCGTTCTGGAAAGAAGCTGGAAGATGGTCCCAAGTTCTTGAAATCTGGGGATGCTGCCATTGTTGATATGGTTCCTGGCAAACCTATGTGTGTTGAGAGCTTCTCTGACTATCGTCCTCTGGGCCGTTTTGCTGTTCGTGACATGAGACAGATGGTTGCTGTGGGTGTCATCAAAGCAGTGGACAAGAAGGCAGCTGGGGCTGGCAAAGTCACCAAGTCTGCCCAGAAAGCTCAGAAGGCTAAATGAATATTATCCCCAATACCTGCCACCCCAGTCTTAATCAGTGGTGGAAGAACGGTCTCAGAACTGTTTGTGTCAATTGGCCATTTAAGTTTAATAGTAAAAGACAAGACAAGATAACAATGCATCGTAAAACCTTCAGAAGGAAAGGAGAATGTCTTGTGGACCATTTTTTTTTTTTTGTCCGTGTGTGGCAGTTTTAAGTTATTAGTTTTTAAAATCAGTACTTTTTAATGGAAACAACTTGACCAAATATCTGTCACAGAATTTTGAGACCCATTAAAACAAAAGTTTAATGAGAAAAACAAATCTTTTAAAAAACTATTAGATAACAAATGCTTTTATTTTAATTTTAATCTTGCATGATATAATGTCTAACTTATAAAATTAATTGTACTAATCACAAATATATTGATATTGATTATTTAAATATTAGTAAATATTCATCAAAATCTTAGAAAACAGTGGAAATGGCATATGTAATATTTTATATTGTTTATCTAGATTATTTATTTTTTATTTTTTTAAAGATTTTTTTTATTTATTCATGAGAGACACAGAGAGAGAGAGAGAGAGGCAGAGACACAGGCAGAGGGAGAAGCAGACTCCATGCAGGAAGCCCGACATGGGACTTGATCCCGGGACTCCAGGATCATGCCCTGGGCCAAAGGCAGATGCTAAACCTCTGAGCCACCAGGGTTCCCCTAGATTATTTTTATGAAGAAAGAATCAAATACATTGTTGGATTTTTTTAAAAGATTTTCTTTATTCATGAGAGACACAGAGAGAGGCAGAGACATAGGTAGAGGAAGAAGCAGGCTTTCCACAGGGAGCCTGATGTGGGACTCAATCCCAGAACTCTGGGATCACCACCTGATCACCACACAGGTTCCCCCCATTGTTGAATTTATGTTAATGGAGTCCAATATTTTCATCTTCTATTTCTCTGCCAATACACACAAAGTTTGATATAGGCAAAAAAGTTATGGCATGATGTCTGATGCAAAATAGAAGCTAAGTATGGAGTAATCTTGATATTTTCTTGACCTTTATAAAATTTAAATTTGTAATATGTGATAAGTCAGTGAAAGACTTTTGCCTTCTTCAATATACCTTCTTTTTTTTATTTATTTATTCATAAAAGACACACAGAGAGAGGCAAAGACATAGGCAGAGGGAGAAGCAGACTCCTTATGGGCAGCCCGATATGGGACTTGATCCCAGGACCTTGGGATCATGACCTGAGCCAAAAGTAGATGCTTAATCACTGAGCCACGCAGGCACCCCAACATATCTTCTTATACATGGAATTTATAAAGCAATAACTTTTATAACTTCAGGAAAGATTAAAGTATAACTTTATGATGCCCTTTATGTATAAGAACCAAGGATATTTAAAGTAAATATATGTGCCAGGCCCTAAGAGCATAGCACTGGGTCATATTATTAAAAGATATGCTTTACTCTGTTATCAATAAGGCATTGTTAAATGTTGCTTCCATTATTGCAGTTACTTGGGAGTTGAGTTTTTAGTAGCAATGACAGTTATTTGAAGAGTTTCCTAAGCCCAATAGATTAACTTCAATTTCAAAATTTATAATCATGGATGGGCCGAGCCTCTGGCAGACTCTGTATCATTATCAATTCTTAGTTAACTTTGTTATAATCCAAAACAGTACATGTATTCCTCTCATAATATTTGAAAAGGAATTGGTTCTATTGCCTCATGTTAGGTAAACTAAATGGAAAACATATTGATCTTGGATTAAAGCATTTTTAAGTTTCTTAATACTGTTCATTAATATTTTCAAAACACTGGGATAAAAATATATAGTATTAGAATTATTAAAAATCAGATAAACATATACATATAAACATTTTAACTACATTGGGTGATTTTTAGTGGCTGTGTTAAATATACATTTTAAAATAAGATGTTTAGAGATGCCTGGGTGGCTCAGCAGTTAAGTGTCTGCCTTCAGCTCAGGGCGTGATCCTGGAGTCTCAGGATCGAGTCCTACATGGGACTCCCCGCAGGAAGCCTGCTTCTCCCTCTGCCTATGTCTCTGCCTCTCATGAATAAATAGATAAAATCTTTAAAACAAAACAAAAATAAAAAAGATGTTTAAAATGAGTAAAGAATATTAACTTTATAGCAATGAATTTTCTTATTCTTCAGGTTATCTATGATTACATCTAATTCTGAAAGTGCTATAAGTTAATGTTTCTGTATTAACTCTGATTCTTTTCTCTACTACATTATCGAGGTATAACCTGGATCTTAGGTTGAGAAATGTGAATTTGTTGTAGCCATAGCATATAACTCAGCAGCAATTAGAAACTCAGTGAGATTCTACATGGAATATTATTTTTGTAAATCAGCTTAGGTTTTATTAGGAATAAATGGCATAAGACTTCTACCTTTTTGACCTTTTCTATGCTTTAATTAGCTAAGATCTATTTCTTTTTCTCTTCCCACTTTCTGTATTTTCCCTTCCCGTAATAACCTGGAATAATGCTTTGACCCCACTCTGAAAAAATAAAATAATATTACTCATTTTCAATCTGTATTTCATATTACTGATAAAAAATAAATCATTTATAGATAATAGTGTTGGTGGAAAATATAAATTGCAAGTTTTCATTATCATCCAAAGTTGTTATATATTAAGTATATCATGTGGCTCAATCAGTCACAAACCATTGTTTCTGCTATCCCCTTCCTTCTCTATTCTTACTCTCTATTATAATACAGTAGCTTTGGAATGGCTAGATGGCTGGTCACTTCTGAACTTGGATGGCTACAGTCCCCTCACTCCCAAACCATGTCTCAGCCCTTCTTACCTTCCTACGTGTATCCTCTTCTCTACTTTTAGTTGTGGAGATTGTTCTGCCAGTCTTTAAGTCATTTCCTGGATTATTTACAATGATATGAGCATTATCTAGTTGTATCCCTAGGATGAGGTCCTCCTACTCCACTATCTTCCCAGCTTGTTATATCTCATATTTTAGCAATCATCTAAGTTCACTTGATTTTTAAATTTTTATTTCTTAAGGATTTGATTAGTTATTTTAGGGAGAGAGAGAGAGCACTGCAGTGGAGGAAGGGGTAAAGGGAGAGAAAGAGAATCTCAAGCAGACTCCCCTCAGAGCACAAAGTCCTGAGATCATGACCTGAACCAAAATCAAGAGTCAGGTGCTTAAAAGACTGAACCACCCAGACACTCCTAAGTTCACTTTAAAACTAATGTTTGTCTTAGTTCTAACTTGATAATTCATTCTAATATGCACATATTTTATGAAATTATAGTTGTCTGCAGGATTTTCATTTTAAAATTAACAACTAAAGAAAACCTTAAGAACTCATCACAATTACATTTGAATATGAACTTAGGTTTGTTTTCTAGTTTTTCATTTCACTAGAGATGTCAATTTGTTAACTACTCAGGGTTAAACAGAAGGAATGATAAATAGTGTTCTTTGTTGTGAATATCTGAAAAAGAAATGATTTTATTATTAGAAAACTCACAAACATCCTATTGTTTTCAACCATGAGAGTAATCTACTTAATAGAAATAGAATTGTCTGTGTGTTGATTATGACTTACTTGAATGCAATCTGCATGACAGCAGGTTTCTGTCAATTTTGTCCACTTGTTACATCTAATGTGCCTATAACAGTGTCTAGCATCTAGGAGAAATTTAGTAATTTTTGAATGAATGAAAAACTCTATAGTTTTAAGTTATTTTGCTAACTATACTTTGATAGATGAAGAATATGCTATGAGCTTATTGTATTTATATATACATATACTTGTTGCATGTGTAACTTATATATATATATATATATATACACACACACACACACACACACACACACACATATATATATACACTTTCTTTTCAACTTTGGGAAGTGAAACAACAAATTATTGAGTTAGAAGTGACAATCTAGGAAATTAAATTATATAAATCAGATTTAAATGGACCAGGGGGATTATTGATATGGGACAGTCTATTTTTGAGCCAATGTAAGTCTTACAAAATAATTCTCTAATGTGATTGCAAAATGTGTCTTAGTTTTTGCTTGTCTCTAGTTAGTGGTAAAAAAAAAAAATAACATCTAGTTGATGAATCACTATTCTATAGCATGCAGGGAAATTTCTATTACATGGTATCATTTAATTATCAGCACATATAAAAAATAATTAATCTCAAACCCCACAGGCCTGAATTATATTTCCATATATTATATTATATCATATGCTTAGTTCCTTATAAATAGCTATTTAAATATTGTGAGAGTCTAATCCATGACAATCTGAGTTTCTGTTTAATATTTTGAGTATCATAGATACTGATTGAGACTAACAGGAAACTCAGGAATTAAAAATAAATAATATATAGAGCATAACGTCTGACATGATAGTTTGAGGAGCTACAGAAACCCTCTGCTCAGGGAAAGTAGTGAAAATGATTAAAAATATGAAAAACATTGAAAAATCTATGGAAAAATCTTAAGGGCAAAAGGCAAATGAAGAAAATCTATTGAAGAAACTTTCAAAATTCAGTATGAAAGTTGAATCTGCAGTATTTGAACAAAGACCATTTGTCTTCTCCTTCAGCTCAAAAAGCAAAGACCCTAATCCAGACTAATGCACATAAAAGCACAGGATTTCCTTTCTTCTCAGGTCTCAGTTGGAAGTCTTTCTTCCCAAGTAGAGGACAATGTTGGTGTTTCTTTTCTTGCCCCCAGCTATGTGGTGCTGAGGCTGTCTTAGATAAGTTCAGTTAAGAAATGGGATTCTTTTCTTTAACCAGCCATTATTCATGGAATGGAGGCTATTCCTTGGGTATGGTCCCCTGGGAATACTGGGGCTCTAATCACTCTTGATCTTGCTTTTGAGGCTGTTATTCCACACCAGAAGAGATGAACCAAAATGACCTCAGAGTGTTGCTTCTTCTCCAGCAAGCAGTCAGCTCCTAGAGCAGATGTGACCATCAAGAAAAACTTGTCATTGTCAACCTCAGCTACAGAACTTAGTGATTTTACTGGTCAGAGAAGAATGCCTTAAAAGAGAAAGTGCCCTGATCTTTTACAAAAGGAACTTATTTCATTTTCATCAAGGTATGGAGAAGTTTAAATTTAAGGGTGCTCTCAAGCATAGTAGAGATTATGATGAAAGGCAATTGGGAAGGGTTTAAGAGACTGGCTAAACTGTAAGCCCAGTAGTTTCAAGAGAGAACTAAGGGATATGACAACTAGAGGAGTCCTCCTGGGTCAAAGTAAATATCAAACACTGAATTCAGAAACCATCTCTTCAAAGGAACCAGAATTTGATGGAATTACTTTTTAATTTATGCCAGAAGGCATTGTTGAAATAAGAGAGCAATTAGCTGGCAGTTAGTGGAATTTAACAGCTGTGCCTGGTCAGGGAAAGAGGAGAGGAGCCCTATCAAAATCACCGTCAGCCCAGAGTGAGCCAGATTCACTAAAAGCTCATCTCCCAAAGGAAGAATATCAGAAGTTTAAGACTATGTGTGTGTGGGGGGGGGTGGGGGGGAGGGGCGGGAGGTAGGATTGAGTGTTACTTCACTAAAATAATTCAACCAGTCAGTAAACAAATAAAAAAGCAAATGACAGTAAAAGTCCCAGGAGAGAATGAGACCAGTACCCAGAGTTACTACAATGTGTTATCTAAAGTGTTATGTTTCCAACAACTATAACAACAACGACAAAATAGGTTGCATATACAAATAACAAAGTAAAACCCATACACTGGATAAAAAGCAGGCAATCAAAACTGCCTGTAAAAGTGACAGATACCAGACTTAACAGAAAAATACTCTAAAGAACCCATTAGATTGACAGAACTAAAGGAAACCATGATCAAAGAAAAAAAGGAAGTTATAGTGAAGATGTTGCATTAAATAGAGAATATCAATAAACAGAAATTATAAAAAGTTAACTAAGTAGAAATGAAAAGAGTTAAATAGTGCAACAATTGAAATAAAAAATTCCAGAGAGGTTCAACAGATTTGAATTCATAGGAGAAAGAAAATGTGAACTTGAGATAGAGTAGAGGCCATGCAAGCCAAGAACAAAAAAATCAAACAAAACAAACAAAAAGAATGAGGAACTTCAAAGAAATGTGAGGAAGAGGTAGGCAAACCAAAAAAATGCAAATTGGGTATTCCAGGAGTTGAGAGAGGAAGGGGAGGAAATAATGTTTGAAAACTTCCCATCTCTTTTTGTAAAATAATAACCTTCACATCTATTAAACTCAACAGATTCTAAATAGGATAAATGCAAAAAGAGCCACAAATAGACACATCATAATAAAAATATTGAAAGTTAAAGACATGGAAAAAAATCTTGAAATAAGTAAGGAGAAAAATCATAGATCACTTACATGGGAATTTAAAAAAGACCTAAAGCCGACTTGAATAGAATATATCAAAAGACAGCAGAATAACATATTTGAAGTGCTCAAAGTAAAAGAAAACTATCAAACAAGAATTCTGTATCTAGCAAAACTGTATTAAAAAAATGAAAGCTAATCAGTGACTTTCCAAGATGAAGAAAAAAATAAGAGAATTTGTTACTAAAGGGCCTGTCTTATAAGAAATATTAAAGAAAATTTTTCAGGTAGAAAGAAAGTAATCTGATGTGGTAATTCAAATCTACACTAGTAAAGGTTACAATGTAGTTACAATGAGCAGTAAGAATCTATACTTTTTCTCTTTTCTTCTCTTTACTGTTTAAAATGCCATTGTATAAAATTATGTATAAAATTATGTATATAATTTGTATATACATATGTATATAATTATATACATAATTTTATATTACACATATAATATATAAAAAGTATATACATGATATATAAAATATAATACTATATAATGCATAATTATAGCATGTCTAATTTCATATTAATATTTACACAGTATATATAGTGTATATAAATATGTTGGGCTTATACATAGAAATATAACATACAACATATTTGGCAATAACAGAACAAAAAAAAAAAACACATGTAAGCAAAGCTGGTTTAGCCTAAGGAAATGACTAGAGATAGTAACTAATAATTATAATGATGTATTGTTGGGTTTGCACATTAATGCAATATGCATAATGATAATAACACAATGAGAGAGAAATACAACAGAGATATAAAAGTATAATTTTGTATATAACACTAGAATTAAGGTGGTATAAGTTGGAAGCTGATTCAGATAAGTTGAATGCTATGTGGTAAATCTTAGAGCAGATAGTTTAAAAAAAACCTCAAGAATACAGTTTAATTACTAAATAAATTAAAATGGTATGTTAGAAAACATTTACTTAATGCAAAAGAAGGCAGTAAAAGGGAAATAGAAGAACAAGACAACATAAGACATATAGAAAACAAAAAGTAAAGTGGCAAATGTAATTCCAAATATATCAGCAATAATGTAAAAGATACAAATAAAGGGGGAGTAAAAATAAAATATAAAAAGATATTTCAAACAGCAACCACAAAAGCGCCAGAATGGTTGTACCAATACCAAACAAAATAGACTATAAAACAAGAAATGTTTCTATTGGTAAAGAGGAACATTTTATAATTATTAAAGTGTCAATATAACAATGGGTTATATAACAAGGATAAGCATGTATAGCATTGAAAAGCCCCCCAAAAATGTGAAGCAAAGACTAAAATAAATGAGAAAAAATAGACGATTCAATAATAATATTTAAAGTCTTCAGTACTCCATTTTCAATAATGGTTAGAACAACTAGACTGAAGATCAACAAAGAAATAGGAGAAACAGATATTATAAACCAAGTAAACCTAACAAACATCTATGGAACATTCTACCCAAAACCAAATATACTTTCTTCTCAATGGCACATGAAATATTTTTCAAGATAGAACACATATGAGCCCATGAAACAAACCTCAACAAATTTAAAAGTATAGAAATAATACAAAATGTTGTCAGAAATGGCAATAACTCATTTTTTATGGCTGTGTAATATCCCATTATATACTTATACGTACATATATATCACTTTTTTATTCATTCATCTATTGACGGACACTTGAGTTGCTTCCATGCGTTGGCTATTATAAATAATGCTGCAATAAACATAGGGGTGCATACATCATTTTGAATTAATGGTTTCGCTTTCTTTCAGTAGTGGAATTCTTGGATCATATGGAATATTGAAACTATATAACATTAAATGTCAACTGTATTCAAATTGAAAAAAAAGCAAAAGAAATTGTACAAAAATGTTGCATTTGATCACAATGGAATGAAATCAGTAATCAATAGCAGTAGAGAAAGTGAGGCACTTATAAATACATGTAAATAAAATCACATGCTCCTAAATAACAATGGGTCAAAAAAGAAATCAAAGGGAAATAAGAAAATCATTTGAGATGAGTAGAAATGAAAATAAAATATTTATAGGATGCAGCTAAATCAAAGCTAGAGGAAAATTTAGGGTAGTACATGACTACATTAAGAAATAAGAAATATTTCAATAACCCACTTATTGAGTAGAGTCTGATAGATATCTCTCCAGAGAAGGTAAACAAATGTCCAATAAGCATGTTTAAAGATCCTCAGAATCATTAATCATCAAGAAAATACAAATCAAAGCCACTATAAGATACCACTTCACATCCACTGAATGTATATAATCAAAAAAGGCTATCTCCACATTCTCACCAACACTTGTTCTTTTTGTATTTGGTTTTCTTTTATAATTAACATACAGTGTTATGTTAGTTTCTAATGTACAGTTTAATGATTTAACATTATTCAGGGCTCATCAAGATAAGTGTATTATTAATCTCCTTATATTTCATCCATCCTCCCACCCACTACCCCTCTGGCAACGAACAGTTTGTTTTCTGTATTTAAGAATCTGTTTTTTGTTTTGCATCTTTTTTCTTTGTTCATTTGCTTCGCTTAAATTCCATATATGAGTGAAATTGTATGATACTTGTCTTTGTCTCGTTTCACTTAGTGTTATACTCTCTAGGACCATCCATATCATTGCAAATGGCAAGATTTCATTCTTTTTAATGGCTGAGTACCAATCCCTAGTATGTGTGTATACATACGTCACATCTACTTTATCCATATGGATTTATATTTGGATACATATGGAGATACACACACACATATATATACATATATATATACACATATATATATACATATATATATATCACATCTACTTTATCCATTTATCTATGGATGGACACTTGGGTTGCTTCCATATCTTAACTATTATAAATAATGCTACAATAAACATAGGGCTGCATATATCTTTTCGAATTAGTGGTAATTATACTTAACAATTTTTAAGGAACATCCATATTATTTTCCACAGTGGCTACACCAATTTCCATTTCCACCAGCAGTTCATGAGGGTTCCTTTTTCTTCACATCTTTGTCAACACTTGTTATTTCTTATGTTTTTGGTACTAGTTATTCAGACTGGTGGGAGTAGATATCTCGGTATGGTTTTCATTTGCATTTCCTTAATGATTGATTAGAAGCTGGGCGTCTTTTTATGTATCTATTGGCCACCTATGTCTTCTTTCAAAAGATGTCTGTTTAGGTCTTCTGCCCATTTTTAAATAAGATTATTTGCTTTTTGGGTGTTGAGTTGTATGAGTTATTTATATATTTTGATATTAACTCCTTATCAAGTAGATCATTTTCAAATATCCTCTCCATGGTAAACAATACTTATTGTGGTGAGCATTGCATAATATATGGAATATAAAATCATTATTTTGTACACCTGAAACTAAAATAACATTATGTCAACTGTACCTCAACAAAAAACAATGTTATTATTAAAATAAGCAGAAAACAAATTTGCACTTTCCCACATCATGTGGCAATAAGCATCCATTTCCAAAAGGACTCCTCCCTGAACCATATAGATAGGTGGGTATGAATATTTTATGAACACAGTGTTTTGAAACCTGGCATTTTGTCACAAAATGAATTATGCATCTTTTGATATCAAATATAGTGTGTACCATAGTGGCATATGTCATGGCTATAGGCTGTCTGGCTCCACTATTTAATCTGACTCCAGTTCTTAGGTAAATTACCTAAAAAGAAGGAACACCCCTTTGAAGGGATCATTTACTTTAAAAGAGTATAATAATTATATGTCATTTAATTACATTGAAAGCACTTGAAATGATATTCTGACCAATCTTCTTTGTTACCCAAGTTTATATTACTCTATCTTCAAAGAAATTAAGCTGACATAAAAAATAACAGATATAATCATTGTTGCCAGGATGTGGAGAAATCAGAACCCTCAGACTTTGCTGGTAAGACTCTAAAATTACACAGCTGCTCTCAAAAACAGTTTGGCAGAATGAACAAAAAATTGCCCTTGAACGTTAGTAGCAGCATTATTCATAATTGCCAGAATTTGGAAATAGCCCAAATGCCCATCAACTGATTAATGGATAAAGAAAGTATTCCCTACAAGGGAGTGTAATCTGTCCATAGTGATAATGAACTTCTGATACATACTAACACATGGATGAATTCTGAAAAAAATCATGCTAATTGAAAGAAACCAGTCACATACACCTACTTATCTGATTTAATTCATATCAAATATCCAGAGTATAGAAATATGTATAGTATGTTTGGAAATGTATATGTATGGAAACATATATGAAACAGACATTTATATATGGAAATATATATTTATATATACATAAATACATATGTGGGAATATACATTTATATATGTATATATGGAAATAAAAATACATATGTATATATATATAGACAGAAAGTAGATTAGTGATTGCTTAGGAGTGGCTGGGGTGTGGAGATAAGGGGGAATAGCTGCAAAGAACGAGCTTTCATTTTGAGATTATGAAAACATTTTAAAATTGGTGAGGATTACACGTATTTGTGAATGCAGTAAAACCATTGAAGTTTTCATTTTAAATGAATAAATTGTATATTATATGAATTCTATCTCAATAAAGCTGTTAAAAGTAAATAAATAATGTGTCGAACTAGTTTTTTAGAAATTTTATATCTAATTTTATGAAATACAATGTTATCTGTTTTCATATAATTTACTGAATATTCCTTATCTCAATTTCTTGCTGGTGACAAGTATACAGAATTCACAACTATTCCTGGAAGCTGATAGAATTCCGGAGTTCAGTGTCCTACCTAGCCTAAGACATTTGATTTTATGATCTTGACCCGTTGTCTAAGTAATGCCAAAATTTGCTTACTTATTAGGCTTATTGAATACATCAGAGGAAATGAACAGACCAATCTTGTTACAAGAGGGATTGTACCTGGCTCATCTTATTCTAATTTGTTTTCCTTTTCAAATTAGTGAATCATATGTTATTTTTTTATTTGTCCTATGTGATACAGGTAGCCACAGTTCAATAACTTTTCCCAAAATTTTGAAGACCCAGGAAAGAACAAAATCATGCATATATAAATTATTGTTATTGTAGTAATCTACTCTAGAATTTTGAATGCTAGTTTTAATGCTTATTATTAAAAGTAACTGAAAAGGAAATAATTACTATTATATGAAATAAGTTATTCATGATAATGACTTTATTTATATCTTTTAATGGTACATTGATCACAATACTTCTGTTTAGGGAACTAACTGTATACCCTTAGTATGTACTTAGAGAGGGCATCCTACTATAGGGTATATAATATGTGGCCTATTTGGGGCCAAGGGCTAATGAGAAAATGGTGTAGAGCAACACAATGAGAAACTAATATAGAGTAGTCAGATTTTCATGTAAATAAGGAAATGTCTGAGATTGTTAGTAGAGCTAATGTATGAAGAAAGTTGTGTTATCTATAGGAATATTAAATTTATGGAAGAGGGGGAAGCCCAGGTGGCTCAGCAGTTTAGCGCCGTTTTCCACCCAGGGCTTGATCCTGGGGACCTGGGATCGAGTCCCACATCAAACTCCCTGCATGGGGCCTGCTTCTCCCTCTGCCTGTGTCTCTGCCTCTCTCTCTCTCTGTCTCTCATGAATAAATAAATAAAATCTTTAAAATAAAATTTATGGCACCTGTTTGGCTCAATTGGTTAGGCATTTGACTTTTAATTTCAGCTCAGAACATGGTCTCAGGGTCATGAGATCAAGCCCAGTGTCTGGCTCTGTGCTGAGCATAAGAGTCTGCTTAAGATTCTCTCTCTCCTTCTCCTTTTCTCTCCCCACCCCCATCCCTTTCCCTCCCCCCCCCAAAAAAAAATTATGGAGAAGAAATTAAGAGTAAATAGAAACAAATAGTATATAGAGAGGAAACAAGGAAAATGGACAAGGAAAAGGAAAAGTCAAAATTCCTGAAGGGGAAACCATATGACATATGAAAAAAATATAGCCAGATACATCTTGATACTATAAAGATTATCCATGTAAATCTTGACATTATTTGCACTTCAGAAATGAGCAATAGGCTTCTTTATATAGATATTTGACATTTAGTTGGAAAAAAAAATCTTTGAGAATCATATTAAGTGAACTTCTCAATAAAAACATGTTAAAATTCTCTTTTAAGCTTTTTTGAAATAATGGATCCAGAAGGTATTTATTTCTTTAATAGTCTTTCTTTCAGAAGTCTCTAAACATTGCCATGTCATTTAACTTATTCTTGACATCTTGACCTTTTTCCCTTTAACAACTATCTCTATTACGAGCAGCAGTTTCACATCAATGCTTTCCTAGCCAGAATGCCAGAAAAGGTTTAATCTGAAGTTTGATTATTTTGAGAGCAATGGTTACAATTCTCTAAATGATATAGATCTTGAGCTTTCATTCATGAAATAATGTTGATTTTAAGGTAATATTTCCAGTTAAGTATATACAAAGTTGAAAGTACGTTAAGCAATGTCAGTGCTCTTCATACATTTTTCTTTTGTCAGAACCCTTGCATTTTCTCCCGTAGATCAAAACAGTGCTTGTGAAACAAATCACCATCTTTATATAACAAAAATTTAAAAATGTTCTTAATAATTCCTAATATAAAAACGATCAATTTAAGTGTTAATAATTTGGCAAGATTACAATGCTTGCTATATTTTCTTCCATTTTGTATTAAAATATATGCTAATTATATATATATATATATAATGAAATAAAAGTATTGAATAATATGGGTAAAAATGGAAATGTGAGGTTTAAAGTGTTATATTTGCCTCAGTATTTCGGCATTTACATATTATTTTAACTCAGAATTGTGAAATATGCATACAGCACACCTAAACCAGAATAGCTACATGGCAGATGAGTAGACTAGAAACATTCTTACCCTTTATTTCTTCAGTTCACAGACATAATACCTACCCTTTTCAGAAACTAGGATATCAACTGTCCAATCAAGATAAAGATAAAGATAAAGATAAACCAAGATAAAGATAAGATAAAGGTCAGTGGAATATTTACCCATATCAACAAAGACCCATAAAATGTCATTGTGTTACTAGAGTATCATGTAAATGATGGCTCGCAAGAGAAAAATACCTTTCCAATTACTAGCCTATACTTTATGCATCTCCAGAAAGTAGAAGGAAGAGAGAAACAAAAAAGATCTATAGAAATTATTTCCTAAAACAGGAAAAAAGAAAACCTGCAAACTCTTCAAATGAATAAATCTACTATATGTTTAGTTAATAAAAAGGAATAAATATAGACTATTATGTTGGACATTTAGAAACTTAGAGTGAAAGAATTATCCCCCCCAAAATTCCAAACAATTGAAATTAAAAATATACTGCCATCTACAAATGGAATTCAGTTTGACTACAGATTTCCCATAATTAATGAACTAGTCAAGAAAGCAGTAGATTAGTATCTTGAGGAAGTTCTTTGTAATTTAGAAAGATTATAAAATTCCTGAAGAAGAGACAGAAATTTATGAAGGCCAAACACTAAATATAGGCTTATTAAAAGGCCAAGGCATAATCCCAACATTATAGAATGGTCTCTCCTCCATACATTAATCCT
Source organism: Vulpes vulpes (assembly GCF_048418805.1). Lineage (NCBI taxonomy): Eukaryota > Metazoa > Chordata > Mammalia > Carnivora > Canidae > Vulpes > Vulpes vulpes. The sequence continues at coordinate 79,699,081 of NC_132785.1, forward strand.
ACAGTCTAAACCTCCAGTATAAGAACAGTGGATTACATATAAAGATTTACATCACATAGATTGTCTCCATGTAGCAATACATATGGAAATCCAAAAGCTTACAAGTAAAGCAAAAACAAGGACAGTAAAGAAATTTGAAATCTCTGGTACCTATAGCTACAATAAATGTTAAACATGTCTCAAATTCTAGTCAGATTATCATAAATCCTCATACTAAGGGCCCATTTACCTTACTATCTATTATCTTCTGTAAAACATCTTAATTTTATTTTTTTTAAGATTTTTTAAATTCATTTATTAGAGAGAGAGAAACAGGCAGAGGGAGAAGCAGGCTCCATGCAGGGAGCCCAACGTGAGACTCGATCCTGGGTCTCCAGGATCATGCCTTGGGTGGAAGGCAGTGCTAAACCGCTAAGCCACTGGGGCTGCCCAGCATCTTAATTTTAATTAAAGAATACAATGACACACCAAAAGGTAAGAATAAAAGATGCTGAAGAGACAAAGCAAATAGAACAAAACTCAGATATGAAATATAGATTGGAATTATCAGTACAAGAATTTAAAATAACTATTATTCAGGGTGCCTGGGCAGTTCAGTAGGTTAAGCACCCAACTCTTAATTTTAGCTCAGGTCATGATCTCAGGGTCATGAAATCAAACCCTGAGCGGGTTCCTAACTCAGCAGAGAGTCTGATAGAGATTCTCTCCCTCTCCCTCTACTCCTCTCCCAACTTGTGCTGTCTCTCTTAAAAAAAAAAAAAAATATATATATATATATATATATATATATATATATATAAAATAACTATATATCATGGGTCTAATGGAAAAAATAGACAATATGCAAGAACAGATGGGTAATGAATGACATTAGGGACATGGGAACTCTAAAAAAGAATAAAAATGAAATGCTAGAAATCAATAACTAAGTAGCAGAAATGAGTATCCCTTCAAAGTGCTCATTCATTGACTAAGGCAAGTATCAGTGAACTGAAGATACGTCAATAGAAAACTCCCCAACTGGGAGAAAATATTTACGTAGTTTATGTCTCCTATAAGACTGATCCTAAAAATATACAGAAAGTTGTTCAATCTCAACAATAAGAAACAAAAGCCCAATTAAGATAGAGTCGAAAGACCTGAACTAAAGCTAATTCATGAAGATAAACCAATGTCAAATAAGTATATGAAAAATAACTCAATAATATTTGTCAGGGAAATGCAAATTTAAACAACAGTGAGATATTACTACATGTCTATCAGAATGGCTAACATTTTTTTAATGAAAATACAATCACTTACAAGAATATGAAATATGAGGAATTCTTATTTGTTGCCGGTGGGAATGAGCAATGGTATAGTCCCTCCGGAAGAAAGTTTGGCAGTTTTTTGCAAAGTTAAACATAATATTACCATACCAGCAATTTTGTGCCTGGATATTTGCCCAATTGATCTGAAAACCTGCATGTGAAAATTTATGGTAGTTTCATTCTTAATTGTCAAAAGCCACACCAACCAAGATATCCCTTCAGTAGGATGAATACATAGATACTGCTATGTCTGTATGGAATACCATTCAAAGATAAACATTAATGAACTATTACCATATACATCAACATGGATGAGCCATAAATGCATATTGCTAAGTGAGACAAGCCTGTCTGAAATAGCTGCACACTCTATGATTCTATTTATGTGACATTCTTGAAAAAACAATCCAAACTAGCTGTTGCCAGGTGCTTGGTGAGTATTTGAATAGATGAAGTTTCAATAGATGAAGCTCAGAGGGAGTAACTGTTAGTATGGTAAAGTCACTCTGATAACTCTAATAGTCATTACATGACATTATGCTTTTGTTAAAACTCATAGAAATTTATGGCACAAATAACTTAATACATGTGAATAAAGCAAAATTAATTAGGGAATTGGGAGACCTCAGGATGGAATGTGGAAGGTAACAAAAGAATTTAACTGTGTTAAAATGTATGGTACAACCTCACTTAATGGGATTGGGGAAAAGATTTTATCTCTAATTAAGTTTGGAAATAAGTGAACACTTTAAGGGCAAAAAGAACTGTACATTAGCATTGTACTCTGGTTATGAGGTTATTTCTCATGGGTGTGCCGGTTTACACATTACATGTATACTGAGATTTTTAAAAAGGAAGTAAATTGATGGTGAATGGTGGGAGCCAGGTTTCTGGTGACACGGGAGGTGATAAATAAACAACTAGGAAGGCTAGGAAGAACCATGTAGTACTAGATTAGGGCTGGATACTTCAGTATGAATTCATTCAAATTTAGTTCTAGATTGAAATAAACATATGTGAAAGCATATAGATAGAAGCAATAAGCACCCCTGGTACCCAGATCTTGGTTTCTAATAACAGTATGAAAATAGAGGAAAATTGACAACTTGACAGTAGAATAACCTGATGAACATAACCTCTATCAGGTCATGAAAGTTATCCTTAGTAACCTATACACTCAATGTAATGTAATGTAAGAAAAACATTAGACAAACCCATATGGAAGGACAGCCTAAAAATCACATTATCAATATGCCTCAAAATGATCAATGTCATTAAAAACAAGGGGAAGCCTTCAGAACTGTGACTACAAGGAGTCATGATGGCTATAGATAATGTGGTAGATTGGATGGGGTTCCAGAAGAGAAAAAAGATATTCAGTAAAAATTAAGGACATCTAAATAAATTAGGGTTTAATTAATAATCATGTGTCACAATATTCTTCATTGTGTTACAAGTTTACCAAACAAATGTAAGATATTAACAAAGGGGAAACAGGATATGGTGTAAATGAAAACTCTGTATTATCTTTGCAATTTTCTATAAATGTAAACCCATATGAGCCAAACCATATGATGATTGTCCTTCTCCGACTGACTGACTTCACTCGGCATAATACCCTCCAGTTCCATCCATGTCGAAGCAAATCATTGGTATTTGTCATTTCTAATGGCTGAGTAGTATTCCATTGTATATATAGACCACATATTCTTTATCTATTCATGTGTCAAAGGACATCGATGCTCCTTCCACATTTTGGCTTTTGTGGACATTGATGCTATTAACATTGGGGTGCAGGTGTCCCAGCGTTTCACTACATCTGTATCTTTGGGCTATCTTTCTTTTGATATATTTCTTTTTTTTACTTCATTACCTTGATTCTCTATTACCCAGTGGTAAACTTCATAAATAATCCTGGGCTGCAGTTAAGGTTTGACCTGAATACAGATGTACTTGTGAAGAAATTACTAATGCTAAGACTTTAATATGTTGTATCATGTTCTACTTGTATTGAAATGGTTGTATTGTTCTAATAGAATTTCAATCTTATTTTTAAAAACAGCAGCCCTTGTCAGTTTGTATATCTAATTACATTTTAGGCTTTGGAACAGAGGGAAAGTATTTTAGTATAAAGCCTTTGTGCAGAACATCACCTCTTTCTCAGAGTTCTGGAAAACACAGTAGAGACTTCCATTAGAAGTAGTTAAGAGGCTATCATACATCTGACATGCAACAGACAGAGGTACAAATGTTACTGATTAGGCAAATTACAGTAAAGTCAAAGTGCTGGTTTCTTGGCCAAATTAAATTAGAAACAATTTGGAATATACACATATAATGTTGATGTAAATGAAAATATCTACACCTAGTAAAATAATGAGGAAGTAGAGATGTTTGAGAAGCTTTAAAATCTAAAGGCCTATGTTTCATAAATGTTGCTAGAAATCTCTGGTTTTTACAGTAAAAGTTAGCTAGAGGTTAACTACCCTGAAGATTTAACTACCACTAACAGAGATCAGGTACCCTTGGGCAAATTAATTTAAAAGAAGCAAGAATACAACTTGGGAAAATTATAAAATATTTATGTTATTTTTTTACCCTAGATTTCTATTTTCTTTATTATGCATTTTATTTTTGTAGCTACTTTTATTAAAAAGTATCATTTGCTATTTTTGTTGTTGCTATTTCCCTAGCATTAGTGGCTGAACAGAACATGAGGCCATTCCAATTAACAAGATGACCAATGTCACATTTTGTTATTCTCAGTCTCTATCCCATCCCTGAAAAAATTTGCCTATCACTTTCAAAATACTCACAATTCTTCAGCTCCCCATTTTTGCCATTATATATTTTCTTTACATTTTGGATTAGCACATTTGTCTGCCAAATTTGGCAAAATCGGCAGTTCCTCCTTTTTCTACACATGACACATCCACCAATCAGTCTATCTCCTTCATGTTATTCATATTTGTTCCTTTCATTTCCATTCCCATTGTCACGGTATTGAATATTTGTCATAGAGTCTCAGTCTGGTGCTCTAGAAAAAACAAACAAATAAATAAAAGCTAAAAGAAAGATGATTATTTGTAAGGTTAAAAGCAAGGACAGTGAAAATGAAGAAAAGAGAAAATGAGGAATAGAGGCACATGAAGAAATGTGAAGTGGTCCAATATGGAGGTTCCTTCTGCTTCATAATGAGCTGAAAATAAAGAAACAAAATATGTTTTTTAGCAGATGTGTATATCTGGATTTAGAGGTTGTGGTGGGTAAAATTAGGAAAATGCCCCCCCCCCAACACACACATAGCATTTTTCATACCTTGTTATTCAAGTAAACATTAGGACACATGAATTTCTCATCATGTGGTCTTCTCCATCTTCAAAGTTAGATACAGTGCCTTGAATAGATTTTTATACTTCAAATCTCCCTGAGTTAGTCTTTTGCTGCTAGTTTTCAGAGGTACACCTTATTGGATGAGGTATAACCACATAATCTTCACATCTTAAGTCCAGCTGGCTAGCTGTTTTACTTATGTAACAAAATAATTCTCTCACTAAGTGCTTTAATGTTTACTTGAATAACAAAGTAATTAACATGCTATGTGTATGGGGGGGTGTCATTTTCATAACTCCATCCACCACAACCTCTAAATCCATTTAGTAGAGCCCAAAGTTTAAAAAATGAAGGAAGAATTTGCAGTGTATTAAAAGGGATAATTATGAGAAGAGGTAATACCAATATTATCCCTCTATTCCCAGACCCATGAATCCAGAGTATGGGAGAAATAGGACAGTATATTGATTCTTAGTATCTATCACACCAAGGAGGATATTATCCCAGCTCTACTGGGATCAAGCCAGCACCATGCCTAAATTTGCAAAGGGTACATTCCGCTATTTATCGGGGTGGTGGGGGAAAATGATAAGATCAGTGAATTCCATGAGCAAGAACTGATTAACACACTTCATTTTATGAACAATGAGTTCCTTGATAAGAAACAGGGATGTTGGGAAAACAGAAGTAAAGATCTTGACACAAACTTGATGTGATTTAGACTACATCAGTGACATGTTTTTTTTTTTTTTCTTTTTAGCAGAAGCATTTAAAGCAGAGAATGCAAATCAATATCCAAAGTAGATCTCTATTGTGTGAGAACAAATCACTCCACCTCCCATTACAGAATTAACCCAATATGGTCAAAAGGTCCTCTTAAGGAATGGGGGCCTATTGTGACATCAGTGTTAGTCTCTGTTAACAGATTTGACACTCAATAGTGGCTGTAACCAAATGATTCTTGCTGAATGGAATGCCATGTTGCTGAACCCATCACCTCCATCTCTGCCCAAGACTACATTATTCATGAGTCCATCAAACAAGGAGAAGGATAGCTTAGAGAGAGACTAAACACTCAAGATACCATTTTCTGATTATTAAAATTTTCATCTGCTTCCATTGTTTTTTTCATACCTTTGGCATGAGGCACAAGTATCTTTATTAGAAATGTCTCTCTATATATCTATTTGTCAACAGTTTTCCGATCATATTTCTTCCAAGTTCCTGACTCACAAGCCAAACTGTTAGCCACTGCCTATTGGTCAATGCAGACCTAAAGTTATATGGCCCGGATTAACAACAAGATACATTGCTTGATAGAAGGATTTTGTCTAAAAATTTTGTTTCAGAGCTACTCTTAAGGAAGGTGTTAATGCTGTAAATGTCCATTATTGGGAGATACCAGAATATTATGTAGAACTATTTGTAAGCCAGGCCAAAGGGTCTGTCCTCCAAAAAGTGAGCATAAGGAATGCTTCATGAATCATAAGTATCAGTTGAGAAAGAGGAGGCACTATACTGGTAGGAGAAGTAATGGAAACATGAGCACCATCTCGTAAGATTTATTTCTGTTTTCAGTAACCACTTGAGCCTTATTTATTTATACCACCTCCACTTGAAAACTGAGTGCTATCGTGCAGTGCCCACCCAGCTTAAGGCTTGATGGGTCATACAATGCCCAACTAATGATGAGCATATGGAATTGGTGGACAAAGGTCAAATGTGTAGTCTCTTATAGGGCCCCCAACAAGCATGAAATTGCTTCTCCTCAGGAGAATAGTTCTCTAAGGATGGAAGAGCTTTGTTCCAAAATTATGAAAGTGTGTACTATGATTTACTCACAGAGGCTTGCCAAACATTCCAAACGTCATCCCTAACTTCAAATACTGTTAAATCTGTTGGGTCAGATGGGCAAGTGGCCTAACAGTTTCCACGGTAGCCTGGATTGATGCACAACCTCTTCTCTGTATTACACTCAAAACTGGCATGCTCTAAGCTAATTAGGTAAATAGATTGATATTGCAAACCCAAATGAAGTTTATATTATTTCTAAAATCTAAAGAGGCCCACCAGGCACTGCTTCTCTCTTAAACGTAGAAACTGTTGTTTTAGTTAGATATACAAGTTCAATTGTTACGTATTTCTATTTTCCAAACTTTCTGCGGGAGTGTTGCCAAAATTTCCAACACGGGGCACCTTTTTCTCTAGCCTCCAATAAAAATTTCCTCATTTCATTTTCATCTTTACTAATATTCTCCTCAAGGCCCCTCTAGCTTGCACCTGACAGCTGGTCCCAAAGTTCATCCACGTTTCAGTTTCTTGTCACAACTGATCTAGTACCAATATTTGTTTTCGGTTATCTATGCTGCATAACAAATCCATTTGAAAACTTTCTAGATTAAAGAGCAGTGATTTTTAAAAAATCTCTCATGATTCTGTTGATTGTGGCTCAGCTGGGTGGTTCTTTTGTTTCATGTCATTGTCATCAGGTGCCACAGGCATCTGGAGTCTATACTGGGCTGGAATGTTCAAGACATTTAATTCATTTAGTTCTAATTAATGCTGGCTGGGAGCTCTTTCATGGATGTTGATGAGAACAACACAGTTTCTTCAATGTGACCTCTCCATGTGGCTTGGATGGCAAATAGCATGGTGATTGGTTTTTAAGAGGAAATGTTTCAAAAAGGTGAAAGTTGACACTTCAGATCTCCTGTGGAAATTACACAGGACTGTGGAATTTACACAGTCACTTCAGCTGCACTTTATTGATCAAAGCTAGTAAACAGGACAAGCCAGGTTCAGTAAGAGAGGACAACTCTCTTAGTGGATACTTAGTATAATATACACTAGTATACTTAGTGACTACTCTAGTATTCACTATGTGTGAATACTAGAAAGTCTCATTTGTTGGAGGCCATCACTGTGGATCAACTATAGTAGAAGTTTCAAAACAATAGTTGCTAAATATATACAATACTAATGCCTAAAATCCCCTCATCTTGAGCATTACAATATGTTCTGCTTAGTTCTCTTTAGTTTTCTAGTATCCAGTCCTATTTCTTACTGACTCCAGAATATTCTGTATAAAAGCAGATCATACATATCTTTCCACTACTCAATACCATTTAATGACTCCTTTTATACTTTAGAGTTTATGCTCCATATATTACAGTGTTTTATGATTTTAGTTCTTAGCACAGGGTTGAGCAGATAGTGCAAATACAATTTTATAAATGAATTAATAAATGATGAATGAAGTAACATTTAGTGCAAGCTTCTCTAAATTGCAATTCCAATTTTCAAAACCAAGAAGGCATATTTAATTTCTCTACTCTATTAGAATATGATATGATCAGCATCCTCAAATTCAAAGCTTAGTAAGAAAGACAGATATAGAAAGTGATAAGAAAAGTACATTATGGTAAATTCATGAAAAATACATTTAAAAAGCCTTTAAGAGAGAAATGGCAAAGTACTTAAAAAGAATATGTAAAAAAAAGACATGTATACATGCAAAACTATTTAATCTCAAAATTATTATTATTACTATTATTTTATGATAGTCACACACAGAGAGAGAGAGAGAGGCAGAGATACAGGCAGAGGGAGAAGAAGGCTCCATGCACCGGGAGCCCGACGTGGGATTCGATCCCGGGTCTCCAGGATCGCGCCCTGGGCCAAAGGCAGGTGCCAAACTGCTGCGCCACCCACTGATCCCGATCTCAAAATTATTAAGTGTTCCTTTGATGACTTGTATCTTTGCTTTTCCTATAAGATTTTAATTTACATAAAACTGTATGTGTATAAAGACATGCATGGGAAAAATTATTTAATAAAGAAAAAATAATATGTATATTTCTTTTTAAAATAAGAGATGCATAGGCAGGAGTGACTTATTTTTATATTGTGCACTCAAGCACTCATATATAATATAGAAATCAATTAGATTAATTTTCATCTTGTTTTGTAAAATGTATAAATAATAGAGTAAGCCATGTGCTTCTGGTAGTAAACTAATAATAATAATAATAAATCTATTTGGCATTTTAGTGTATACATTTTGTTTTCCTAATTATTTCTACACTAATCAAAAAAAATAAGATGTTGATTTAATTTTATTTTAACGTGTGCATAATAGGAAGAAAATTCCAAAGATTCCTAACTGACTTCTATAAACTTATTCTTCAGATAAATGATGATCTTTAGCAAATATATTTATAAATATATTTTCTTACTATAATCTGCACATTTTGAAATTGTCTGCATTCTTGTTTTACTTACCACTTGAAAAGGATATGGCTTCTTGATCTAGGCATGCTTATCTAGATATTACTTTGGACAGTGTGCAAAAAATCTGTTCTGCATCCTGCTCTCAGGATTGGTTATAAAAAGCTTCTCTCCAAGACAAAGTCCACATATTTTAGATATATTAAATGTTGGTGTTAGAAAGTCAAGACAATGTTTTCCATATAGATTTTACATGTTATAATAAGAGGCATTTGTGTGTGCATATACATTTATACAAACGAAGATTACAACATGTTTAACTTTGTGTACAACCAAATGTAATAGGCTTAATGCTGTCATTTTACTATACTGTATATTAACTTTAAGAGAGTCTACTTAATTTCTTCATGTAGATTTGGATGTGATTGTGTACATGCTTAATTTTGATTTTTTAGAATTCTTTTACCTAGAAGCACTTTCTTATATGATCCCCCAACCCCATGTAAGCATCCTTCTCCATCAAGCAATCTGTGTTAACAATTGAATATGTATTTTAAAATATTTTTTCTTTATGCTCATGGGATCAGGAAAGGAAAGGCAAGCAATAAGGGCATGTCCTCAAGTGACTTAACCATGTAAGACACTGGAACATGTAAGCCATTGTGGAACTTGAAGGGTCAGTATAGCACATGCACCTCAAATTATCTCTCTAAAAGGAGCAAAAGAAATGGGGTACTTTTCCACCAGTTCCTCTCAATTATTGGTTGAGGGCTGTTATTGAGGGCACTGCACAGCCTGCAGTGTCTGCAAGCAAAGTGGGTTCATATTGTCAGGGAAAGCCCTCAGGCAAGTGATGCAAATGCTGGTAGTTGGAGAACAGGCTGAAATACACTGCACTGCTAAGTTCCCTGGGGCTGTGGACAAGATGATGCCAACAGTTGCTGACAGAGAATCACCTGCTGATAATGGCAGAGCCCTTATCAGCCTGTGTTACTGAGTAACTGTGTGGAACCCCTACTCCAACACTTTAGATTGGACTTTAATAGAGCAAGAAATAAAATTATACATGTTGAAGAATGGAGACTAGGGGTTTATGTGTTACAGCAGCCAATGCTAATAAATGCCTAATGCTTCTCTGACTCTGAAGGACCCTAAAAATGAAGAATCAAATTTTCAATAGCCTTAATCCTTTGTTGGATACTGTTGCCTCCTTTGTTGGATACTGTTCAAATCCATTTCAAACACTTTACGTAAAATTCTTCAAAAAGGGGGGCACCAGGTTAAGTCAGTCAGTTAAGAGTATGACTCTTGGTTTGGCTTAAGTCATGATCTTATGGGTTGTGGGATGAGCCACATCAGGCTCCCACTCAGGGCTGCGTCTGATTGAGATTCTCTCCTTTAGCCCCTCCCCCCTTTCTTTCTGTCTCTAAAATAAATAAATAAATCTTTAAAATTCTTCAGAGGTACTGAAATTTCTTTGTTACTCTCATTCTGCATTGCTATGGAGTGATGCATAAGTGATGCATAAGTGATGCGTAAGATGCATATATTTGATTTGTTTTCAACGTGACAATGTCTTGCCTGCTAATGTGTTACTAGAATCATCAGAACTTTTGAATCTATTTTCATTAATTACCAAGATATCGATAGACTTCATCATCAGTCAATCATTCTTTACCGTCTCACCCTTCCTTTAAACATCACTTTTAGCAAGAAATTTTAAGCTCCTTCTAGATATTATGGTAAGAACAAACAGCAGAATAAAGATTTTAAAATTTTAAAATATTAAGAAAAATCCTTAATGATTTATTCTCACTTGGATTTTTATCTATAGTACCTCCTCTCATTTGTTGCCTGCTTTTCCTGCTTGCCTAAGACTTACCATGGCAAGTCATTTTCAAAGTTCTTTATCCCTTTGGGTCTCAAATTGTGTGAATGAGTTAAAAAGCAATACACTTTTATTATTCTATTATCAACTACCTTTATTGCATTTGTTGGAATTAATTGGTTACTTATTAAGCACAGAGAACTTAGAACAACAGTTCATATACATTGTACATTTTAGTTATTATAAACACATTATAGAATAGCCACTAATATTTTAATTGATAGATGAAAATACCAAAGCTGTTGTTAAAGGTTTCAGAACTGTTAAGTGACAAAACCAAGTTTAACTCAAGTGTAGCTATGCCAATATATTCACTTTTGTGTACCTCCTCTCTCACTAGATTTATTGTCTACTGTCTCTGATACCCAATGTTACAGCAACAGAAAAAATAGATTAAGATCCCATAATATAAAACATCCTTTGAGATATTTACCATTGAATTCAAGGATTAAGAACATTTCCTAATATTGAAAATATTTGTGGATGTGCCTGTTCACTTGTAATGCTTATTTTAAGTTACTTTACAACAATAATGAACTGGACAAATTTTTTTTTTAAAGTTTTATCACATGCTTGTTCTCAGGTTATAAGAAGATAAATCAGTTGCCTTTAGTAATTTATTCTCGGTTCAGAATAAACACTATACATATATTTGGCAGAGTTCTCTATTTGTTGTTATCTGAAGAAATATATTAATTTCAAAAGTGTGGCATATTTGAGCAAAGTAAGAGAAAATAATTAATGTGGTACAACAACATTGTGTGGGATTTACTCATATTACTGCCAAGATTTGAGCAGAATGTAAAAAATAAGCGATGATCATCAGTGTCTCATGATTTCTTTCATCAAGCTAAATCACAGTCACATCTGGAGTCTTTAATTGTGCCTTACAATAAGTTTGGCATACTGTAAGTGCTAATTAAAAGAATTGGAAAAGGCAACATGAGGGTAAGCAATTTCATGAAATAATGTATTTCTTTTAAGCTACTACCAGCATATACAATTAGTTATAGAATTACTCTTTTATTTCCATTGTCTTGTACCTAGGAACTTTAATGTAATGATGTGCTTTAGTAAAGAGACATGCTCTTCCTTTTCCTTTTTTTCATTGCTTCAATCTCATTTGCTTTCAAATTCTTATTCTTTAAACTTATAATTTTTATTCACATTGAATTATTTTATTTAAATATTTTCTTCTCATTCAGAGTGAAGGTGGTAATTTGTTAGGAGGCAGGTATGTGGGGGGTTTTTTTGAAAAAGGATTTAGCTACTCTTAGAAAAATGCTGTAAATAAGCTCTGAAGGAAAGAATCCTCTTTGGGAAAACAACATAGAGCCGTGATTTCTTTCTTTTTTTTTTTTTTTTTAATTTTTATTTATTTATGATAGTCACACAGAGAGAGAGAGAGAGAGAGAGAGAGAGAGAGAGGCAGAGACACAGGCAGAGGGAGAGGCAGGCTCCATGCACTGGGAGCCCGACGTGGGATTCGATCTCGGGTCTCCAGGATCGTGCCCTGGGCCAAAGGCAGGCGCTAAACCGCTGCGCCACCCAGGGATCCCAGAGCCGTGATTTCCAAATATTAGTATGCTTGTGTCACCTGGACAGTTTTGAAATTTTTCAGTTTTTAGGACTCCACTTTAAGATGCTTTATTTTCATAGGTGGAGAGAGGAAGCAGGAAAATAAATTTTAATCAGTATATTGGCAGATCTGATTTAGGTGGTCTCGTAATGGAGAATCATTTATGCGGAATCTAAGAATAGAAGGTCTGATACAAATATTGTTGAGGAAGACTTTGATTATCAGTCTGTGTTTGTTCCTGGGAGGGAGACATCTAATGTCTAAGCCACCACATTTCATTGTACTCCAGTGGGTCTGATAATAATCTACAACCCCAGCTAGGAAATCTTTCCTGTTGCCAGAACTTTAGAACAGACAATAGTTAGATCTGTCCATCATACGTCAATATACTAGCAGGTTTTTCATGGGTCTCCCAGACTATCTCATCTCCTCTGAGATAGAGGGCTGAAGGATAGTGGTGCTGTCCAGTTTGGCCAAAGCACAGAGGCAAACAACTCAGCTGTCCAGCACCTGCCTCTGAATGGCTGACAGAACTTTCAAGTTAACGGTTCAAGTGCACTGAAAGCAGAATGTGAAAATTAGTTTTTCCTGCTCATAATCAAGTAGCCTTGCCTATATGTAATACTATCCTGGATATATATTTTAACAGTAATCCTGGTTGAAATGGTAGTATTGAATTTGATTATGTTACAAGCTTCTTGCTTCTTACCTAAAATAATTTTATTTCTAATAAATGGAATTTTATTTTTGAAAGAAATGAATAATTAAAAAAATATATATAAGCTTTGCACACAATGAAAATGCTTTGCATCTACATTTGATTATTCACATTTATGCTTCATTTACTTAATCATGATTCACTGACCAAAAGAACCTTTAGTGACCACACCAGAACCTCTCATCAAGCTTCCAGTTTATAGACCATAATTGCTCCAAAATGTCTCTGTACATCTTTAATATAAAAAAATGTGTTTTGCAAATATAAGAAAATTTTGTTAACATGGACACATATTTTAGAAATTTTTATAATTTGGCTAGTTTTCTGTCAAAAACGTAGAATGAAAAGTGGCATTTATTATGTAAATTTATTGTTTTTAAAAGCGATAGAGTTTTAGGCAAACAAATCTGAAAACAGTATAAACTTAGACTGTTAGATGTATCAGGGGCCTCTGCAGAGCCCTGACCTCTCCGGCTTCTACTCTCTGACCTCAGGCAGCATGGGACAACTCCCCCACACCGTGAGCTGGTTCACCCATCCATCCCTGATGCTGGGCTCTGGTGTACCTGGTCACCCCGCAGCCATCCCCCACCCGGCCATCGTACCTCCCTCGGGGAAGCAGGAGCTGCAGCCATATGACCGCAGCCTGAAGACACAGGCAGAATCCAAGGTGGAGAAGGAGGCCAAGAAGCCAACCATCAAGAAGCCCCTCAACACCTTCATGCTGTATATGAAGGAGATGAGAACCAAGGTCATTGCAGAGTGCACACTCAAGGAGAGTGCTGCTATCAACCAGATCCTGGGCCGTAGGGTGAGGCCAGGGGCAGGTGGGCTGGTGGGGGGGGGTCCCTGGACAGCTTCACCCCAGTGGTGCCTGTTAACTCCCCGATGCCCCCCATCTATCCCTTCTTCCCCACACAAAAGAAGAAAAAAATTAATTGATTAATCAATGATTAGCATTTTTTTTTTTTTTTCAGTTTAAAATATTGGGATGCCTAGATGGCTCAGTGGTTGAGCGTCTGCCTTCGGCGCAGGGTGTGATCCCGAAGTCCCGGGATCAAATCCCACTTGGGCTTCCTGCCTGGAGCCAGCTTCTCCCTGTGCCTGTGTCTCTGTCTCTCTCTATGTGTCTCTCATGAATAAATAAATAAAATCTTTAAAAATATATTACTTATAGCATATTCTAGGCAATGTTTTGAAGAAAAGCTAGTTTTCAAAAGTGTTTGCTGTTCTAAAGAAGTGAGAAGTATTTTATCTAAGAGATTCCGATGGTGGTATTGTATCCTCAGCACCAGTTGAGTACAGAAAATCCTGCTGTATGTTTCTGAATTTTCAGGCTAGATTTTCTCCATTCATTTTTAAATAATTTCAAATTCACAGAAGATTTGCAAAAAAAAGTGCAAAGACCACTCATATACCCTGCATTCAATTTATACAAGGTAGGATTTTGTTCTTTTGTCTCCAAATGCTTAGCATAAGTATTTTAACACCAAGGACATTTGTTTACTGCACATGTAATTATTTTAATTATTATTCCTAGTCCACTATGGTGGATGAAGTTTGATCATCCGGTCAAATTATTATCCACCAGATTTTCCACTATAAAATTAGCTTTCCTTCCTTCATAAGTGATATGTGGCAATAATTTTTTAGACAACTTTTCATTTACCCAGTAATCTTGGTCTCTGTTGATAAATCTTACCTGAATTACTACTATGATATTCATGAAATGTTAATTTTCTCAATCTATTATTCCATGCTTATGATTTAATGTTCTATTGTTTCTTTTCCTTTTCTCCGATTTTTTATATCTGCCCATCATTTATCTTTCAGCTATCTATATCTATTTTTATAAGTACTGACTAGTGGAATAGTAATTTATTCAATGGATCAAAATTTAATATTTTTGTTATTCATTTTGATGTTCAAATCATGCTGGATTGGACAGTATTAATAGAGCCTTCTGCACTATTCCCGTGTTCCTTTTACATGATCCCATCACTTTTTTTTCAGGATTTCCTAACTTTTGATTCAAGACTTTTAAGGCTCAGAATAAATATATTTCTTGCTCTAGCACTGGCATCACTAATCTTTACAAGATTCCAAGGAGACTTGGGTTAACTATATTGGTAAACGATATTTTACAAATACATATCTGGATCTGGGTTGTGGCTGTTTCTACTTGGTTGTTATTGCTCCTGTGCCCTTTAGGTGGACAAAGACAAAGTACAATGTCATCAGTTCAGTCCGATATGTGGGGATACTTCTAATTCTAATCCAGTGCAGTTTTCTATGTACTTCTCAAGTCCATGTCTTACATCATTCCTCCTTGAAGGGGAACCAGAGTTCCAACACCTTCTCAAAATTGGCTCATTTGCTCTTCTACCAAATAGTTTCAGAATGGCTGTATAAGTAAATATTATACATTTTTAAATTTTCCTTGTTTTTAACCAAAATGCCACTATATATGTGATTGTAAAAATAAATATATATTCAGTTGTACTTCTTTTAAAAGTCGTAAATCCTAGAAATCCATCCATTTCATTTCATGGAGATCTTCCTTACTATTTTTACAGATATATAAATTATATAGTTAAAACAGAGTGCTTTCAAATGATTTCTTAGTTTTGGAGCTTAAGTTCTTGTCACTCACTTATTTCCCATTAAAATTATCATTGTCATGGATATCTTTGTATATATATTCTTTTGTACAATTGAAGGCATATCTTTAGAATAAATACCTAGAAAGGAAATACTTCAGTTAAAGAATAAATGCATATGTGATTTTATACTTTGTTAGAAACTTTCAAATGCTCTTGGTTAAAAGTTGAATTTGCAAGTCTCCTATTATGAGTAAAGATGAATAACTTTTCTTAGGGCCATTTTTACAGTTTTTTTTTTTAATGAATAGATTATTCATGTCCTTTACCCAAGTCCATTTTCCCTAAAATTTTTACTTTATACTTTTCCTCTGTTTTAAAGATTCTTTCTATATTGGGGATGTCGGCCTTACATTGGAATTATTTATTTATTTATCTTTTACCATGCAAATATTTTATTTACTTATATTTCATTTAATTAAACTAAGTCAGCCTATTCCCATACTCAGTTTATAGAGTAATTAATCCTAGGTTGCTTCCAGGATTTGTATGGCTTTAATATTAACATTTAGATTTGTGATCCATATTGAAATTTTCTTGTGTATAACTGAATTTTGTTAACTTTTCCTTTATGAATTTCCATTTCCTGAGGCATCTTTTTTGAAGTTCATTTTTGCCTATTGATGTGAGATGCCACCTTTATCATATGATAAGCCTCATTATGAACTTAAATTATTTTTGAATTTTCAATTTTATTTTATTAGTATTTCTTTTTATCCATGTGCTACTACCACACTGTATTAATCAGAACATTCTTTAGTAGGATTTAATACTTATATGTAATATTTTACTTTTGAATATTTCATAATTTATTTTTAGTTTTCATTCTATTAGATGTGCATTTATATTATTTCCAATTTCTAGCCATTGCTCTGATATCCCAGTTGATATTCCATATGATGACAGGGGCACATGAATTTATGTTGGGTATAAATCTAATTTCTTCAGTCACAAAGGGTTTACTCTTCTAGTTAGTCTTTCAGATAAATTTAATAAGAATTCCATGTTTTCCTGATACGATGTAATCTATCCTTGTGAGGATACCTGCTGTGCACCTAAACACCTCTCTGGAGTTATTATGTACTATATCAATCCATTTATTTCATTCAGGTTATAATTTTCTCCTTTTGATGAATATTGATATTGTATGTATCCTACAATATTTGCATGGCTAGATTTGTGATGCAGGTCATATTTTTCTTCCTTTGATAATCACCCATAAATATTGTTCCTGACATTGGTTTGTAGGGGGGGGGAAAGGAAGATGTCTAAAGCAGAAATTTTGGTAAAACATGAATTAAGTTATTTCTTTAATGCTTCAAAGGGACTCTAGAGTAGCAAAGTGAAGAAAAAAATTATCAAAATATAATTCCGAATCAAGAACCAGCATGCCTGTATCATAGAATCTTAGAAATTTGGTTTACAGTCTCTAGGAGTGTCCAAATTTATTGCTCTTCTATTAGGATCAAGGCATCCAACATATGTTCTGAAGAGTAATAAGCAGCCTACCTGAAAATCCTAGTTATAACATTTCCGAAAGTGTAAGCAAATACCAGAATCATCCAATTAGTTGGCATACCTGCATATATGTAAGCCAGTAGGGTGCCCAAAGATACTAGCTGGTTCCTGTTGCTCCCAGCTTTTGGATAGAATTTACTAGAACTATATTGACTATTAGTTAAATTTAAAATTGTATGTAACTCACTATATAATGAAGATGTTTATACATTTTCTTCCACTAATGTATTAGCAAATAAAAAGCCCTTTGAGAATTAATGATAAAAATGCATTTGAATATACTGATCATGCATTCTCATATTTCAGATATTTACAAAAGATCAAACTCAATTGTCTCATCACTGTTACCAATTAAAAATTTCATGGAGTCCATAAATTTTGATTATCAGTTTTGTAATCATTTTTAGAAAACAAAAACTAAACTAAAAATTATAAAAAGCATTGGCTAATACAATTCACTCATGGAGGATAATGTCTGCTGTCTTTAATTTCCAATTGAGAACAGAAAATCTGGAAAAATCTTGAGTCATTGCATATATTAAGCAGCAGTAAATAGAAAATAATCAGTGTAATCCAGTGAATGATACCATGTGTTTTATTTTTTAAAATGTCCATATTTTTTCAGTTTTATTGATATATAATTACACATAATGTTGTATAACTTTAAGTGTACAACATATGATTTGATATATGTATGTATTATGAAATGATTACATAAATGTTTAGTTTACCACTACCTCCCATAGTTACAATTTTTCTCCTAGTGATGAGAACTTTTAAGGTTTATACTCTTAGCAAATGCCAAATATACAATACAGTATTGTTAACTATAGTCATCAAGTTATAAATTATATCTTAGCACTTATTTACCTTGTAAATGGAAATGTGTACCTCTAGATTACCTTCACCCAGTTTCCATACCCTCTCACCCTTCACTCCTGCCATTCACAAATCTGATTTTCATAATTATGATTATTACTACTTTTTAGTTTCCACATATAAATGAGATCATATGGTATTTGTCTTTGACTTATTTCACTTAGCATAATGCCTTCAAGGTCCATTCATGTTGTTGTAAATGGCAGGATTTCCTTCTTTATATGACTGAATAGTATCATATTGTGCATACATACCATTTTTTCTTTATCCGTTTTATCTGCAGTGGACACTTAGGTTGTTTCTGTGTCTTGGCTATTGTAACTAATGATGCAGTGAAGATGGAGGCATAGCTATCACTTCAGAATAGTAAATTCATTTTCTTAGAATATATATATATATATATATATATATATATATATATATATATACCAGAAATGAAATTGCTACATTGCATGGTAGTTCTCTATTTTTAATTTTTTAAGGAAATTCCATACTGTTTTTCATAGTAGTAAATTAAATTACATTTTACCAACAATGCACAAGGATTCCTTTTCCCTATATGCTTGTCAGAATTTGTTTCTTTTGTCTTCTTTGATGACTACCATTCTAACAGATGTGAGGTTTGTTTGTTTTTTTTTAAGGTTTTTATTTCCTCTTTGAACTCATTTTGTTCATGTACTGTTATTCTAATTTCATGTAGTTGTCTCTGTGTTTTTGTAGTTCACTAAACTTATTTAAAACTATTTTTTTCTGAATCATTTGTCAGATGGTTCATAGATACCCATTTCTTCAAGGTAAGTTATTGGAGCTTTATTACTTTCCTTTGATGATGTCATGTTCACCTGTTTTTTGTTTTGTTTTTTTTTTCATGATCCTTGGTTCCTTATGTTGGTGACTGCATATTTGAGTAAGCAGTCTCTTCTTTCAGACTTTACAAGTTTACTTTGGCAAACAGTCCTTCACCAGTCAGCTCAGGTTGTGGTTTTGGACTGATCAACTGGTAGCACTTGCTCAAGAGCAAGTGTCAAAGGCAGGTGTCAGAGCTCTGAGGTTGAGAGGGTTGCTGCTGGCTGGGAACAGTTGACTAGGACTTCCAGGTTGGTTCCTTACCAAAGTTTGGCTGTAAGATGAGTGTTATGGCTGCCTGGATTCTCTGGTCAGGCTTCCTAGTCAGGCCAAACAGCATACTATACTCAACAATAAGTGGGGCTGTGAATTAGCTTCCCTTGGCAGGGTGGCAGAATGGATCCTAAGGTTGGTACAGCTTGTTCTTTGGGGACCCAAACTGGCAGAATTGTGTAATCAGTTCTCTGGCCAGATAGAGCTGTCAGCTGGACTCTTCAGAAGGGTAGAGCTAAGTCTGGCCTCTTTGCTCAAGTGCTGCTGGGATAAGCAGCTTTGAAAGTGCTCCAGCCAGACTTCCTGGTTAGCAGAGGCCAGAGGGATACATTCAAAAATAAGCAGGGCTATGAATTAGTTTCCCTACCTTGTTAGGGTGATAGAATAGATCCAAGGCTAACAAGGCTCAGTGTTTAGGGTCTTAAATCAGGCACAACTGAGCACCAAATACCCTGATCAGACAGGGCTATCATCTTGGCTCTGAAGATAGACAGAACTGTGTGTTGAGATTTCTACTTGAGTGCTGCTGCGAGTAGGAGTTCAGTCAGCCAAGAACTGAGTGCTGGCTGCCATAAGCCTTGTCCCCTTTCTCCATCACATCTCCAGTAGTCAAACCCCTCAGATTCTCCCTGCAATCCCCATTAGATATGACCTGAGTGGGCTTCCCAAGAAGGAACTCATACCACTGGGGATGCTAAATGTTCACCTCATGCTATCTTTTTCTTACTGGAGACTCTAGGCCCAGGTGGGCCCACTTGGTGCAGTGTGGTGTTAGACTGGGGATGCAATAATGCAGTCAGTCTTACCCCCTTGATCTAGGATCTTTACAATGATGTCTTGTTTATGGATACATGCTAGTTGGTCTTCTATTGAAGGGGGCCGAAGTCAGAAACAACTTATATCACTATCTTGATGATCTCACACGTTTTAAATAGGTTCCCTTCCTTGTGCAAGTTAAACAACTCAGTAAATCTGTAAATTCTGTTTTCAATGCTAAATGAAGGGAAACTAATACATACCAAGTGCTTACTATATAGCAGGCACTTTGCTAGACAATTTGTACAGTTATTCAAATGGTAACAATCACAAAATATATGCTCTAGTTTTATGGCTTATAAAAATAAGTACAGAATTCTACCATTGGAAATTTTGCAAAATAAATAAATCAAAACTCCTCTCTTGCAGAATGCCTAGAAATGCTGAATAAATTTGATGATTCTTTAAATTCCATATCTGAATTCTCAAAAAGAGAAATTCCAGAAGCCAGTAACAAAGAACAAAATAAAAACAAGAACAGTAAATAAATATTGAGCTTTGGTAGCTTTGAGGTGTTATTACCTAGTATGATATCCAAGAGTCAGTGATTTTCCATTCTCTTAATTATAGAAGAAACCTTGAGCATAAGCTAGCTGGAGAATAGCAAATGAAACTTCTTGATTAAGCCATCATCCCGAAAGGGCTAAATGTTTGTTAAAAGGGTCCACCAGACACAAGCAAAAACATATATTTATATATTACACACTCATATATAATATAGATATATTTTCCCCCAGTGGCAAAGAATGAGAACAAATCAGACCATATTGACCTGGTTTTGAGGAAGGATAAAAGAAAATCTCCCTTGAGATTTCATAACCACATGTTTTCCCTCAGATGTGATTGGGATTTGAACTGAAACTCCAAGATAATGAATTAACATGAAATATTACCCTGAACAATACTAGGTCTGAGGTGATAGGAGGAAGGAAATACAAACTTATTTGTGAAGGCCAAACTCAAGGAACATTTGATTTCCATATTAGAATGAATGTAAACTCCAAGATCACAAGATTCACAACTAAAACAATTCTTCATGAGTTAGAATTAGTAGAAACAAAACATCAACAAGGCTTCTAAATATAATTTACATCCAATAGAGTTGTTTTATAAAAAAACAGCAAAGAATTACTGAAGATCATTTATAATTATAGGATGTTTAATTTCTTCTGGAAGATATAACACTTTTAAATATTTAAATAGTAATAGGGCTTCAAAATATATTAGTAGACAAATTCATAAACGCAGTGTGAGATTGTAATACTACTCTAAAATAGAATAAGAAAGAGAAAAAGAATGCACATCCATACATTATTGTCGCAATAAAATTGGGTATCGCTAAAGAAACTGCAGTTATCAAAAAGTTAAAGAGGATGTTATTAAAACTCTATGACAGTATATCTGAAACTTTTTGATGTGTTAGACTAATTCCAAAAATTAAACCATCAAAAACCGGTTCAAAAATACAGAAGACTCCACTATTTCTGCAAACAATGAATACATAGAATAACTAATTTTCTATAAATAATTTTTTCTATTAAAAAAACTAAGGATCCAGGAAGTCCTGCAAAGTTTTGCTCATAATTGTTTAACAACCATGAAAAGAAACATTTTTCTACCCACTTTCAAACTATAATCCAGAAAATTGAAATGAGAAGTTTTTCCTATCTCTTTGTAAGAAGCAAGAAATCTTTTGACACCAAAACTCAAAATGAGAGCTGACAAAAATAAAATAATCAATACAACATTTCTAAACAACAAAGCAAAAGAACTTTGCAAACTAAATGCTGAAACCGATAAAAAGATAAAAGCAATAGGGCACTAGAATATTACTTTGCATTTTACGATATATTGCTTCATATTTGTAAACTGCAGAAAAATAATGACAGATCTTTCTGAGTTAAAACCAATTTGAGACATTTTAAAAGATTTTAACAATTGTGAAATATGAAGAAATGCTTAGCAAAATTGATTGTAACTAAATTTAGAAGTATAAAAATAAAGTTTAATTTTTGTTCAGTGTATGGATATAAGACAATGTTTCTTTAAAATTGGAAGCATGGGGCAGCCCAGGTGGCCCAGCGGTTTAGCACCGCCTTCAGCCCAGGTTGTCATCCTGGAGACCTAGAATCGAGTCCCTCGTCGGGCTCCCTATAGGGAACCTGCTTCTCCCTCTGCCTCTCTCTCTCTCTCTTTCTGTGTCATGAACAAATAAATAAAATCTTAAATAATATTAAATAAAATTGAAAGTATGTAACATTAACTAAAAATTAATGTTGATATTTCACTTTCAAAGAATGTAAACTATGTGTTGCGACTATAGGTGTATGTCAAAGTTAAAGTTCTGTGCTGCTGGCATTTACATTTTATAAATGCTGGGACTTACATATTCTGGTGAGCCTGAAAAAAATTTAGGCTTTAATCCTATTCTTTCCCTTAGAAGAAATAAAATAATATGTAATTTCATATTACTGTCAAAGGAAATTGAAAGATATAATTCTCAATGCTTTTAATGTAATATGGAACTATTCTATACTTTATTACATTTATGGCTCCACATATACTTTTGTATTGAATCATTTAAATTTCATTACAAAATTATGGCTGGATATTATGAATATGTTACAATTTTGTTTTTTTTGGTTACAGAATTTGTCATAAGACAGTATAATTTTAATATTTTATATGCTCTGCAAATTGCAACAGAATGGAGTATTTTCATTTATATCTAAGTTTGATTTTTGAGTAAATTTGCACCTTCCATTTATAATATTATACTAAAATTAGCAAAAATCAGAAAATGCTTAAAATAATGTAAAAATTATGTATATTTTTTGTCAATCTTCCTGGCTAGTAGTCACTCTTAAGTTTTAAATGTAGATAATGTACATAAAGAAAGAAGACAAAATGCAGATCTATATAAACCTGCTGGGTTTCAAACAAATCTATAGAAGTTTTGATATTAGTTCATATTTCAGTCAAAAAATCTACACTTCTAATGCTGGCTTCAGTCACAATGATTTTGAATGCAAACAATACTAGATAACTGTGTGTGTGTATGTGTGTGCACACAAATTTTATTAAACAAAAATCAATGGCATTAATTATTTATAGTCACTGGTAAACATACTTTATAATTTTATTATTTATTTATTTGTATATTTTAAGATTTATTTATTTATTTTAGAAAGAGAGAGATTGAGAGAGAGAGAGAGAGAGAGTACACAGGAGCAGGGAGGGACAGAAAGAGAGAGCCTGAGAGTCTTAAGTAGACTTCTAGCTGAGTGCTGAGCCTGAGGCAGGGCTCAGTCCCACAATCCTGAGATCATGACCCCAGCTGAAATCAGGAGTCAGACGCTTACTGACTGAGCCACCTAGATGCCCCTCTACTTTATAAATTAAATTAATTAATTTTATTTCATTCATTATAGCAGGAGATACTTAAAATTGATATTTTAAAACTAAATATATACTTGGTAATTTTTCCAAATAGCACACAAGCATATGTAATTATTATAAATTATGCAGTCCACGTGAAAGCACAAGTTTCCAGAGAAACTATATTCTTTTATTTTTATGCAAGCAATCTTCTAAGTTTTTTTAAAAAAAATCTTTTGTTATTATTTAATTTTTTACTTTATGACAAAATTGGTGTTGAATTAAACATGCACAGTTTGAAAGAACATGGGAGAATTATTTTTCAGAAAATGAACATACTTGGGTAATACCACTTAAATTAAGAAAGAAAATATTACTAGCACTTAGAAGGTATTCTCCTAAAGCTTTGAGACAGCAGCATAACTGGAGAGCTGTTCCATTTAGTCGAAATGTGGTCATTTGAACTTCATACACCAATAGCCAAAGAATTTAAAAAATAGTTTACAACATTCTTTCATGAGAGTAATGGTGAACATAGGGGAGACTGAGGTGAATGCTAAGCAAGGAAGAGAAGGAGATGCAGGGATAGAACTCAGGGAATCCTGGGATACTCCCCTCATAATCTCTTGCTCATTGAAATGTTATATTTACCCTAAAGAGGTAGGACTACCAATGTGTTATACCTCTCAGGAATAAAGGTCATATCACTAGATAAAAACTTTAGAAATATGGAGAGAAAAAATAAAAATATGGAGAGAATGCTGAGACAAATGAGAATATGAGATACATATATGGATGGGAGAAATAGATAGATAGTGATACTCAGGAAAACAATCACCTTGATATATATCAGATTTAGGAAAGCAGTCACCTCATGTGGGAAGAGATGTTTGATTAGGTGTCTATCTATCTATCTATCGTCTATCTATCATCTATCTATCCATCCATCTAATCAAACTCTTAAGCTCTTCCCACGTGAGGTGACTGCTTTCCAGAATCTCATATATCTTATTTAGTGGCTTTTAATAATAGGTATTTTTCTTCTAAATTTTAGTTGATGTTAACTGTACGGGAAACATCATAGAGTTAAAAGGGTTAGATAAGTGTCACCACAGTGTTTGTTATTAGAAGGATAAAGTTGTTATCTGTTTTATTGAGATATAGCTGACATACAACATGGTATAGGCTCAAGGCATATAGCATAAAGTTGTTTTTAGAATTTTCATAGGGATGTATAATTATGCCCAGTTTTGTTTATGTACTCATATTGAGATAGATCATTATTTCAAAGTATTCTATGTTTCCTCTCTCTCTCTCTTAATTTCTTCTAGTTCATGTATGGTTTTTCAGTGAAATAATAAGAAATCTTGGGATGCCTGTGTGGCTCAATGGTTGAGCATCTGCCTTTGGCTCAAGGTGTGATCCCGGGGTCCAGGATGGAGTCTCACATCGAGCTCCCTGGAGACCTGGAATTGAGTCCCATGTCAGGCTCGCTGCGGGGAGCCTGCTTCTCCCTCTGCCTGTGTCTCTGCCTCTCTCTGTGTGTCTTTCATAAATAAATAAACAAAATCTTTAGAATAAAAGAAATAATAAGAAATCTTGATTCCTATTATATAAAAGGAAAAGGAAAATTTCCAATATCTACTTATTTCATACTTATATCATATTTACATTTACCTGTGACAATCAAACATCCTGGTGGAACTGATAAAATATTTTCTAAAAAATTATATATTATATAAATCTGCTATTAAATGATGAACAGTATTTTAGTAATCGTTATAAAACTTTTTTGCATACTATAACAATTGCCTTATCCAATTTGGCAACAGACTATAACATATGGGGCTATATAAGATTTTTCATTTTTAGGTGAATATAAAAAAATAAGAATACTTGACAAAAATTAACTTTGCTTTATTTTATCTTCCTTGCATGATATGCATGATATTTAATCAAGGCTTTTTATCTTTAGCAATTTGTGAATACATGGTTTGATACTCATTATAAAATATATCTTTTCTGAGCATTTCAACACCTGGGGTGAATTATGATAATTAAATACTATATCATTATGTTCCTACTTTTCCTTTCTGGCCCCTACTGTGAAAATTCAATTTCCAGATGCTTTTGATGTTTCCAGTTTAAAGGTGTGAAAGAGATCTGTCTTTTCTAAGCTCCTAGGTTTGTCATATTGGAGATTTCATTTTATAGCACTCTTTCAGTGGTTTCTTGCTTCTCTAGCCAAATTAGGTCATGCATTTTTCAGGGGAAAGAAAGATTCTGCATGGATAGGTTGGGTTTCATTGAAAGGATTTTAATATTTTAAATTTTTCTGATCAGTATTTTTGAGAAAACAAGAAGGAATTATAATTAAAATTACATTGAATTTGTTATCTGAAAACAAACGAATTCCAGCTGTGTAATCTTTAGTGGGTCATTTAATCATCTGGTCAATTTTTTCCCCTTTTTGTCAAAGGAATACAACCACTTTCTAATGTAAACACAGTAAACATTAAATGAAATAACCAATATAGTGCATCCGATAACTATATAGCTCTATTTAAGAAATTAAGGTGGTATTGCTATTGTTGTATGATCATAATTTTCTTAGATACATATTTCTAGACTTGATCTTTGATGTAGAAAAATACTATGTAGTGTGTTTTATTTACAAAATATATAAAGGTAATTATTTGTAAAGGGCCACGAAAAGGCAAGGTATATAATATTCTGAGGTTTCTAAATTAGCGTGAAGGAGTTACAGAGTTTTCTTTATCTATTCCTTACATTACAGGCCAAATTTTAAAGGGAAAATATTTAATAATAGTTTTGTTTGATATTCTATTGGGGCTCATACAAGAATAATTCAAATGCAAATGCATAATAAGTGTTTGAGTAGTTGTGTTTGTATAAATATACATAAGACATATAATTATTTTTTCTTATATCAAGAATCTGCATATAATGTGGCTGAAACTGTCTGCCTCAGGATTGACAAGTGGCATTTCTGAAAAACAATATATAGTAGAAAAACTAGAAATAATGAGAGAGATTTAAAAAGTGTGTAATTTGATGCAAGTGTCACTTATTTTCAAATTTGTTTTAAGATATTACAATGAGATTCAGTTAAAGGAAGCAGGATACTGGTATATTTTATTTTGTTATTTTAAGTAAGCCATTAGTGTGTAACTTTATATTCTATAATTTTAAAAATTGTGAAGAAAGCTGTCAATATATATTTTTTAACTTTTAAACAGAAGTTGGAAGTTTATGACAAAATGGAGTACATTATTGGGAAACGGAAATGAAGAATTATAATTATTATTTAGTATGGGAACTTAGAAGAAGACAGAAAATCAAAAAGAAGAGAGCTCTAGAGCAAATATTAGTAAGTCACTCTTCCAAACAAGTGTTTATACTAGAAAGATAAGATAACAAAATGGTTAGGACTTTGGAGCCAGAACGGTATTAAAATTCTAATTTTATCATTTTCTATTGTGTGACCTTGAACATAAAACCTCTCTGTGTATTACTTATTAATTAGGAAACAAAGATTAATTCAAACAAATTTAGAGACCCTGTCCAAGATAAATTAGGTTTTAAATCTTTCAGAATGTTGTCCAATGTGACTCAAGTGGAAATAAAGATCATTTAAGTTATCTATCAAACTGTCCCAATCTTATGATTTATACAGTAAAATGGATCACTCACAAAAACATTATCTAAAAACTCTGGTTCTGTAGATTGCAGAAAAACACTGGGGACTAACTCATGACTTCACAAAATGTCAAACATTCTGTCCTGAACCTGATGTTTGAGTTGGATTTCTAATACTCAGAAATGTGATATTGATAAATCTTTAGGGGGTTCACATGGAGGGAAGGCAGAAAGACAAAGGGCAAATTCAAAAAAATCTATATTTAAAAGAAATCAGGGCACCTACCAGCTAAAATAGAAACACCACTACCAACAACAAGAAAACCTCACTCCTAGATGTTGCATATCTCACTAATTCAATCCTAGGGCTAGTTTGGGTCCAGAATTTATCATTATTGAGGGGCCAACAGTCCCTAGTTTTTAGTCAATAAAATTAAACTAGAAAGAAAATTTTCTAAATTAATGAGCTAAATATTTAGCATAAAATATTTAGCATAAAGACGTTAGAACTAGAAAAATAGTAGAAGCCTAAAGAAAGTGGAATACAGTTAATAAAACAGGTGATGAAATTAAAAAACCAAAGAAGTACTAAGTTGTCATGGCCACTTTTATGTGACTAGGCCATGGAGTATACAAACATTTTATCAGAGATTATTCTGAGTATGTCTAGAAGGATGTTTCTGGATAAGATTAGCATTTGAATTGGTAGACTGAGTAGATTGCCTTCCATAATGTTTTGACTCTCATTCAATCCACTGAAGTCCTGACTAGAGCAAAAAAGCTGACCCTCACAGGAGCAGGAAGGAACTCTTCTTGGCTGACTGCTTTCTGACTGAGACATTGGGGCTTTTTTATCTCCAGACTGAAATTATAGACACCATTGGGTCTCCTGGTACCTTTCTGACTGGGACTTTGGGGCTTTTTCATCTCCAGACTGAAATTATAGACACCATTGGGTCTCCTGGTACTCAGGACTTCAGACTCAGACTGAAACTACACCACAGAGTCTTCTGGTGTAGACTTTATGGTGTATACCATAGAGTCACAGACTGAAGATATTGAGATTTTTAAGCCTCCACAATTATGTGAGAAAATTCCTGTTAGTAAATATCTTTACATATGTGTATATGTATGTGTATTTTATATATGTATACACATATCCTATTGATTCTATTTCTCTAAAGAATCCAAATTCAAGAGTATATCAATAAAAATAAAATGCTTTCTCTATAAAACAATAACAACAACAGCAACAACAAAAAGACAAACCTCTGGCAGAGATAATAAATAAAAAAGAAAGAACGTGTGCAAAAATAATTATAGAAATGAAAAATACATAGGTTTTATAGAGATACAGGATTGCATCAATGCATCTAGAAAACACTAAAAATATAGAGAATGACTTTTAGAAAAATCTTTTGCAAACATTTTTAATATAATTAGCTGAAATCTCCAATTTCCTAGGCAAATACAAATGATAAAACTAACAGGATAAAACAGAAAACTAAATAGTGCTGTAATCATTATACTTTGCATGACTAATTAAATATCTTCCAACTAGGAAAACACCAGACCCATTTGGAAAAGAAACTAATTCTACCAAATAATCCAGAAATAGATCATTTAAATCTTAAGTAATTAATTCAGAGATGAAATAAAGACCGCTCATCCCTCAAATTATCTTATAAGTTTGATATTAATTAGATCTCAAAACAAGATAAGGACTGAATTAAACTGAGATATGTGTCAAGTATTTTTTGTCAACTCAAATGAGAAAATACTAACAATAATTAGTCACTCACTGCATTTCATAAGTGTAAGTTAACAGACCTTTGCTATATTCACCTTATTCCAGAAATTTGAGATATTTATGTATTATTTTTCATATTAGTTTATTTATCATATTAACTTATTAAAAAATAAGTGCAAATAATCATCTCAATAGGTGCAGTAAAATATTTATAAAGTTCAGAAAGGGGGATCCCTGGGTGGCTCAGCAGTTTAGCACCTGGCTTTGGCCCAGGGCATGATTCTGGAGTCCCAGGATCAAGTCGCACATCAGGTTCCCTGCATGGAGCCTGCTTCTCCCTCTGCCTGTGTCTCTGCCTCTCCTTCTCTCTCTGTGTCTCTCATGAATAAATAAATAAAATCTTTAAAAAATTTTGTTGTTGTTGAGATGTAATTGACATATAACATTGTTTAAGTTTAGGGTGTACAGCATAGTGATTTGATACATACATATATTGCAATATGGTTGCAACTCTCTTGTCAGCTAACACCTCTATAATGTCACAAAACTACTTCTTTTTCATGGTAAGAACAATTAAGATCTAGTCTTTCAGCAACTTGGAAATTCATAAGACAATATCATCAACTATATTCACTAGAGTTATACAGTAGGTTTCCAGAAATTATTTATCTACTAGTCACAATTTGTATTCTTAAACACCTCCCTAACTGCCCCCCACCAAGGCCCTGACAACCATCATTCTATTCTCTTTTTTTTTTTTTTTTAAGATTTTATTTATTTATTCATGATAGTCACACAGAGAGAGAGAGAGAGGCAGAGACACAGGCAGAGGGAGAAGCAGGCTCCATGCAGGGAGCCCGACGTGGGACTCGATCCCGGGTCTCCAGGATTGCGCCCTGGGCCAAAGGCAGGCGCCAAACCACCGCGCCACCCAGGGATCCCATGGTGCTCTATTCTCTACTTTTATGAGTTCAGCTCTTTTAGATGCATATATAAGTGATACCATGCAGTGTTTGTCCTTTTCTGTCTGGCCTATCTCTAAGTGTCCATCAACCAATGAATGGCTAAAAAAAAAAAAAAAAAAGGTGTATATATACAATTGAGTATTACTCAGCATGAGAAAGAATTAAATTCTGAAATTTGCAACAACATAGGTGGACCTTAAGGGCATTATGCTAACGGACATATCTTTTTTTTTTTTTGACATATCTTTTAAAATCCCTTTGTGAGTGTACTTAGAACTTGAACTTGAAACTTTTTTCTCTCAATGCCAAAAATGTAAAGATTAGATTTTCATTGATACTATATATATATACATATATAATATATTTTTTTTAAATTTTTATTTATTTATGATAGGAACACAGTGAGAGAGAGAGGCAGAGACACAGGCAGAGGGAGAAGCAGGCTCCATGCACCGGGAGCCCGACGTGGGACTCGATCCCGGATCTCCAGGATCGCGCCCTGGGCCAAAGGCAGGCGCCAAACCGCTGCGCCACCCAGGGATCCCTACATATATAATATATTTTAATGAATTTGAATTCATACAAATTGATTATTCATAAGTAGGATCATATTGTGTGTGTATGTACATGTATGTGTGTATAAAACATTTTATTTCCCAGTCTCCATAAATTGGAAGACAAGCAAATTCACAGTATTACAATAAATTTTTTTTTTTTTTTTATCAAAGACATGCTTTTCTCCTGTGTATACAAATATGTTTTGGTCAGAGCAATTATGTAAATTTATGTAGCAAAATTATTGCATTAAGTGATTTAGTCATCAAAACACTAATTTTGTTATCACAATATAAATATGAAATTGATTACAAATATCCAAGTAAAGCTATTTGCAATGGAAATGTAATTGAGGTGATAAGACAAGGAAATTAATGTTGAGGTAAATGAGGTTATTTAAACTACTTAGGTTGTGATTGCTTTATTTTAAATTTCACTTTCATTTGAAAAATTTAAATATGCAAAAAGATGATACTTAAGATATCTGATTTTCATTTTTTGTGACATTTCTAAAATTTTAAATAAACCTATCTCTAATCAATTTCTTTTTGAGAAACATATCCAAGTCTCAATTTGTAAAGAAAATTTGCATTTAGAGTATTTGTTGCTCTCATGTCCCTCCTCTCTAGTGAGCTATATACTCCCTTCACAGGCAACTTGAAAAAAATGTAAGCATGCCTATGATCACAATTCATTACTGTTGAGTAATATTAAAGTGTTTTAGTATGGCTTACAAACTTTATAAGTTAACCTTTCTTGTTTTTTTACTTGATTCAACCCCTTCCCATTTACATTAATTTATGTACTCATTCATTCATTATATATTTACCTACTGTCTACTTTATGCCATGGATACTAGAACATCTATTGTTATTTTGAAGCCCATATTGAATCACTGCTAAATGCCTCAATCTCTGAATATATCATGTTGTTTCATATCTTAATGCATTTGTTTGCTCCAGTAGCACACTCTTTACTGTTTACCACCATAGTTATTTGGCAGACATTCTATAAATTATTCAGAACTTCAACCAGCCTTAGTTACTGTGGTGCTTTCTGTAACAGCGTTCATTATTTATAGGCATGTATAATTGCTTAATTTTACATATGCATCCAGTACAAATGCTTTAGTTTGCAAGTATAAAATCTACTTTAAAAAATCTATTATAAGGCTGCATTTCTTCCACTTAGAGAAACATGCAATCCATACAATGCCTCAAACTTTTAAAGCAGAGAGAAAAGCCCTTGCATCTGTCATTCTATTATAGTCGTTGTTACTCTTTTTCCTTACTGACACATAATATCAGTGTTTTATGTGGTCTTCTGACATTTGGACAGCAAATCAGAGCCACACTAGAACTAAATCCTGCAGATCCAGCTGTCAGCACAGATCAGGATGATTTAAAGGAGAGAAAAAAAATTACTAAAGATGCTTCTCTCTCAGTATTACATTCCACATAGTGTGCTCTAACCTTAGTTTTTCAGTCCATAGCTCTTAAGTTCCATACAATCATTTAGATAACTCTTACAGACATTGTCTTTTGAGGTCATGACACAGAAGTTCTGTCTCAAAAGTAATTTAGATGTTCATTTCTATTAAAACCAATGAATATTTTTTCTGGTTCCAGGACCTGGGTCCCACCAGAATTTTGGCTAGTTTCCTTTTCAACTCATGAAACACAATGGGATCTTAAAACTTTTCTCCTTGTCACAAGTATTTGATTACTCCAATGGAGCAAAACATTGGAATACCAAAGTGTTGTCTTAAGGTGTCTTTAATTACTTAAGTTTTCCTTTTGCAAGGTCAGTACAAATGGCTCATTATTCCTGCCTTCCATGTAGCTTATCTACTCCATACTTCTACCTCCCCAACACACAATCTAATCTATGGTTTGGGGAAAACTTCTATTAATCTATGTTCATGTGACCTCTTATAGATGGCCAAGTTCACAGCTTTGATAGAACAGAGAGCAATAAAGTCAACTCCATTATGTTTAATGTAGAGAGCTCCATTTTGCTAAACATATTTTAGGTTTGTACTTAGGTAATATTATATCTTTATGTGGCTGGCAATCTTTCCATGTGAAGTCTTTCAAGCCAGGAGCCACGTTTATTTATCACTGTATCCCAACTTATAATGATATGGGTTGTTGGGACTTAGTTTTCATTTTCTTCTATTAATATTTTATTGAATTCATGGGTAGCCAACTATTATAAATTCATTATAAATAAAGTTGTATAACTCATGATAGAAGCTCAAATTTTAAACATGCATTTCAGAATCATAGTAAGACATACATAGGTTGAATCTATGACTATTGCTAAGATCACACATGAGGATATGTACTGAAAGAAAAGACCAATAATGGACCCCTGGAAAATGTCAACATTAGTGGAGTGGTAGAGGGCATGATTCCTGTA
This sequence comes from Vulpes vulpes, assembly GCF_048418805.1. Taxonomy (NCBI): domain Eukaryota; kingdom Metazoa; phylum Chordata; class Mammalia; order Carnivora; family Canidae; genus Vulpes; species Vulpes vulpes. The sequence goes on from NC_132785.1 coordinate 79,731,857, forward strand.
AAAGAATAAATGTGGACAGAGGTTGAGAACCAGGAGAAAATACCAGCACAGCAATCTTGTAAACATCAAGTTTAACAATGTTTCAATAGTGGAAAATATGGCAAATTGTTAAGTAGGATCAAAGATGTGGTTAGTTGGTACTTACCTTGTAATTAAAAATATTCAGAATTATAATGACAGGAGATTTGGAAAATGGGATGAGCTAAGGAATTATTAGAAATAATGAAATAGGGGATCCCTGGGTGGCTCAGTGGTTTAGCACTTGCCTTCGGCCCAGGGAGTGATCTTGGGTCCCGGGATGGAGTCCTGCATCGGGCTTCCTGCATGAAGCCTGCTTCTCCCTCTGCCTGTGTCTCTGCCTCTCTCTCTCTCTCTGTATCATAAATAAATAAAATTTTAAAAAGAAAAAAGAAGAAATAGTGAAATAGAACAAGAAAAGAGGAATACCAGAAAAATATTTTTAGATATTTCCAGAAGTTGAGATAAGAGAAAAACAGTGTTCTCAGAATGCCTACAAAACCCACTTTGCCATGCATGTAAGCTTTCCAAATCAAAATCCTTACCAATATGGATTGGTTTCCTACATGGTTTCCTACATTGCTCTACCCATTCCCATACTATTTCTGATTTTATCACAGGTAGGTACCTTACACAGCGCATGTTGGTTCTTTTATTATGTAGATAATTTGCACTTGTCTAGGTTCACAAAAGAGTTTAAACAAATAGATTATTACTTTCTTAATTTTGAATTAAGACAAAGACTGAGACAGTAGGTCACAGGCTAAAAAGATGACTTGTGAAGTAAGACTGTGAGACAACAAGCACAACAATATGTAGGATAGAGACATAAGGGTACAGAAACAATGAGAAAATGGTGGATGCCTGTCAGAAAGGAGAAAAAAAGAAGAAATGTTGTAAGCCATAGTGAAAATAACCCATGAGAGCATACTGTTGAAAGAGTGGCTGCCCTTAGAGATGGATTTCCTTATGAAGCTTTTGTTCCAGCTTACTCTAATCCTTAATAATAAGTTAGTTTGAAAAATTTAAGCTAGTGTCTGTTGTGTGTAGTTTTTGCTTTGTTTTGTTTTGTTTCATTTTATTTTTGTTGAAAGGGCCAAAACAAAACACATAGTAAGATTTGAATGCAGTTGAAAATTCATTCACTTTCTAGCAACAGGTATTCTTCTCATGGATGTGTTTCATTTCCTCATTTCTTAGATTTAGAGGAAGTATGACACAATATCAAATATAAGCTATAGGTAAAGAAGAACAAGATCTAGACCTAGTTTCCAAGAAATGGGACTTTATCACAGTGACACAGTAGAAATAGTAGAAACAGCACTAAGAAACAAAGCATGAGTGAAAACAAAAAAGGCTACCATAAAGTTTGATTTCCATGTCTTTTAAATTAAAATTTTATTTTATTTTGGATTCTAAACCATTGATCCTGGTTTGAGCCCTCAGCTGGAGAACTGGAGATTATTTTCAATGGAGAATGGACCTCAGTTCTAGGAATAATTGTATCTGTATTTGTATACAGATTTGTATCTATTGTTGATAATGCTATTATAAACATTGGGATGCATGTATCCCTTCGAATCCATATTTTTGTATCCTTTGGTAAATACCTAGTAGTGCAATTGCTAGATCATAGAGTAGCTCTATTTTTAAATATTGAGGAACCTCCATGCTGTTTTCCAGAGTGGCTGTACCAGTTTGCATTCCCACCAACAGTGCATCCTCACCAACACCTGTTGTTTCTTGTGTTGTTAATTTTAGCCATTCTGATAGATACAAAGTGTTATCTCAGAGTAGTTTTGATTTATATTTTCCTGATTATGAGTGATGTTGAGCATCTCTTCATGTGTCTGTTGGCTATCTGGATGTCTTCTTTGGAAAAATGGCTTTTCATGTTTTCCACCATTTCTTAACTAGATTATTTGTTTTTTGGATGTTGACTTTAATAAGTTATTTTTAGGGATGCCTGGATAGTTCAGCGGTTGAGTGTCTGCCTTTGGCTCAGGACGTGATCCTGGAATTTTGAGATGGAGTCCCACATGGGACTCCCTGCATGGAACCTGCTTCTCCCTCTGCCTATGTCTCTGCCTCTGTCTCTCATGGATAAATAAATAAATAAAAATATTTTCTTAAAAAATAAGTTATTTTTAGATTTTGAAGACTAACCCTTTATCAGATATGTCATTTGAAAAGATATTCTCCCATTCCATAGGCTGCTTTTCCATTTTGTTTCCTTTGCTGTGCAGAAGCTTTATATCTTAATGAAATCCCAAAAGTTCTTTTTTGCTTTTCTTTTCCTTGTCTCCAGTGGCGTGTCTAGTAAGAAGTTGCTCCAGCTGAGGTCAAAGAAGTTGCTGCCTTTGTTCTTCTCCAGGATTTTGATTTTTGATGTTCTCCACACATTTAGGCCATTCATCCTTTTTTGAATTTATTTTTGTATATGGTGTAAGAAAGTGTTCCGGGTTCATTCTTCTTTATGTTGCTGTCCAGTTTTCCCAACACAATTTGTTAAAGAGGCTTTTTCCCATTGTATATTCCTTTCTGCTTTGTTGAAGATTAGGTGACCATATAGTTTTGGGTCCATTTCTGGGTTTTGTATTTTGTTCCATTGATCTATGTATTTGTAAACAAGTTTTTAAATGAAAATATATAAAACATCTCCATAATTTTTGAGAAAGCTAGGATTTCTTAAACATGTCACAAAAACACCAGGCACAAAGGAATAAAATTGTTAATTGGACTATATTAAAATTATTTTATATTAATTAAAATACAACATAAAGGTAGCAAAAACCCAGCTGGCAGATATTTCAAATACATAGATCCTATAAATATCTTGTTTCAGATTATAGAGTCAGCAAAAGACAATCTAATTGAAGAACAAAAATTCAAATGAAAATTTTACAAGGATAAATTAGCTCATGAAAAAGTATTCAACATCATTAATCACCTAGGAAATGAAAATTAAAGTATAATGGAATACTTTTGCATATCCACTAGAAATGCTGAAATCAAAATAATAGACAATGCCAAGTGCCAGTCAGGAAATTGAGCAAGTAGAGCTCTCCTACATATCTGGTGAGAAATTTGTTTGGCAGGTATATGCATAGCCTATGACCCAGTAATACCATTCTTAGGCATGTCTAACAGATACATATACACATGTTTATCAAAAGACAGGTAAAATGCTGAAATCAGTACTTTTGTTTTTAATCCCAAACTGGAAAATATACAACTGTCCATGGAAAAGCACTTTGGATAAACAAATAGTTGTATATTCAGACAAGGGAAAAATTTACAAGCACTGTCTGAGAAAGAATTATAATTGTAAGAAACAATATGGTTAATCTCACAAAAATAATATTCAGTTAAGAAAAAAGCCAAAGACAAAGAGTTATACAGTTTCATTATAGTTACATGAAGTTCCAACAGAGGACACTAATCCCCGATTTTATAAGTTAGAATAGTAGGGGCTATAATGATTAAGAAAGGAATGACTTGTTCTGAAATTCTGGTAACATATGAATTACACAGGTGCATTCAATTTGCAGAAATTCATGATCTCTGCACTTGTGATTTGTGCATTTTTTGAGTGCATATTGTACTTCATTAAAAATTTTAAAATGCAGGATGTCTGGGACACTTATTTGGAAGAGTATGTATGTTACTCTTGATCTCAGGGTTGTGAGTTTGAGCCCCATGTTGGGTGTAGAGATTACCCAAATAAATAAATAAAAGTTTTTTGAAAATTATGGTACATATATATTTTACAGATTTTTACCCATTGTGGGTAAAAATGTGGGATGGGTAGTTTGAAGGTGTGTTTTAAAAAACCCAGAATTTTCCTATGAAGAGAAATTGAGGAATCTTGTGAAATACTGTTGCGTCAAGACACTGATTTCTAATGAGAGTTGCTCTTGGTAATTTGGTATGCTAAAGAGAATGATCTAGTATAAAGCCAATGGGTGGTAATATACGAGACAAGATCTTATTTTGTTGGAAATGTTCTAAAAAATGCCTAAAGGAAAGGGACTTAAACCCCAGGTTGTTGTCTAGATCTATCTTTTCATAGGAATAGGGGAACTTTAGGTGTAATAACAAAGTGAGAGCAAAAATTATGGGTATACTTGTGAATAGATTGGTAGTTTGGGTGGTGAAAAAAGGAGAATATTATAGTTGTATTTATAGTACCTTCTCTACAATATATGACACAAGGACATCAGTCAATAGAGGGTTTTAAAATAGGAAGATTGAGGAGAGAAAAGAAATAAGAAATTTTCATTCAAAAGAATAGAAAAGCAGACATCATAATGAATTGTGGCATTGTTCTTTTTGTTTCCCTTGACCATGAATTGATGGTATACTAACCAATACAGGTTTGTGTTGCTTTTTCACCAGTACTCATCAACTTCTGAGTTAAGTTAAAATGTTGACTGATATTTGGTTTTAAACTGAGTTTGTGTCATACTTGCAGAGTATAAATGAAGTATAATGTAGGGAGTCTGAAAGTGACTATTAGGAAGTAAAAATGTAGGATCGTATCCCATGTTTATGAGTTGAATGAATCAATATTGTTAAAATGTCCATATTGTTTAAAGTTACCTATAGATTCAGTGCAATTTCTATGAGGATTCCAATGACATTTTGCAGTCATAGACAAAAACAATCCTAAGTTTCATATGGAAACATAAAAGACCCCCAATAGCCAAAGCAATACTAAGAAAGAACAAAGTTGAAGGCATCACAATTCATGATTTCAAGCTGTTCTGTAAAGCTATAGTAATCAAAACAGTGTGGTACTGGCATAAAAACAGAACCGTAGCCAATGAAATAGAATCAGAACCCAAAAATAGATCCATGTATATATAGTCAACTAATATTTGACAAGGAAGCCAAGAATACTCAATAAAGACAGCCTTGGGGAAAGTGGATATTCATATGTAAAAGAATGAAACTAGACCCCTGTCTTATTACCACTCACAAAAATTTACTGGAAATGAATTAAAGATTTAAATGTAAGACTAGAAACCATAAAACTCTTAGAAGAAAGCACAGGGAAAAAACTTGGCATGGCTCCCAACAATGATTATTTAGTTAGGACAACTAAAGCATAAGTAGCAAAATACAAAATAATCAGCTGAAACTATTTCAAAGTAAAAACTTCTGTGCAGAAAAAAATTATCAACAAAATAAAAAGCAACTCACAGAATAGAAATTATTTGCATATTACATACCTCATAAAGGGTTAATATCCACAATATATAAAGAATTCATATAACTCAACAGCAAAAAAAAAAAAAAGTAATCCACTTAAAAAAATAGGCAAAGGACCTGAGTAGACATTTTCCTGAATAAGATATTAAAATGGCCAACAGACACATGAAAAGATGTTAGATATCACTAAATTATAAGGGCAATGCAAATCAAAGTCATAAAATATATTAAGCACATCTGTTAGAAAGGCTGCCATCAAAAAGAAGAGATAAACACTGGCAAGAAAGTGAAGGAAAGAGAACTCTCTTGCACTGTTGGTGGGAATTCAGATTGGTCCAGTCACTAAGAAAAACAGTATGGAAGTTCCTAAAAAAATTAAAATTAGAACTACCATATGATACTGCAATTCTACTTTGGGGGATATAGCTAAAGGAAACAAAATCACCATATTAAAAAGATATCCATACCCTCACATTCATGGCAGCATTAATCACTATAGTCAAGACATGGAAATAGCCTGTGTCCATCAACAGATGACTGGATAAAGGAAATGTGGGAAATACATACATAATGGAATATTATTTAGCCATAAAAAGGAAATCCTGCCATTTGTGACAACATGGATGGACCTTAAAGATATTATGATAATAAAATGAGTCAGAGAAAGACAAACAGATACTACATAATCTCATTTGTATGTGTAATCTAAAAAAACAAACAAACAAACAAAAAGAAACCAATAAGAAACCAACTTAAACAAAAAGATCAGATTTGTGGTTACCAGAGGTGGGGGAATTGGATAAAGATGGTCAAAAGGTACAAACTTCTGATTGTAAGATCAATCACTTCTAGTAATATAATGTACATCACGATGACTATAGTTAATACTGCTGTGTGGTATATTTGAAAGCAGCTAAGAGAGTAGATCCTAAAAGTTCTCATTACAAGGGAAAAAAATTAACTATGTTAGGAGATGAATGTCCACTAAGTTTATGATAGTGGTCATTTTGCAAAATATGTATGTCGTTATTATTCAGTACACCTTAAACTTATACAGAACTGTATGTCATTTATACCTCAATAAAACTGAAAAAAAAATGTCTGCAGAGCTGCATACCTTCTGGAGACTACAGGAAAATAGATTCCTTGCCTTTTCTTGCTTCTACAGTCTGCCTGCATTCCTTGGTTCATGGACCCCTTCCAGCAATGGCATTTTTTTAACCTCTGCTGCTATGATCTCTTTTTTTCTGATTCTGACTCTCTTGCCCTTCACTTGTAAGGCTTCTGCCCACCAAGGTAATCCAGGACAATATGCCTATCTCAACACCCTATTGCATCTTCAAAGTCTCTTTTGTCATTTAATTTTGGGGATTAAGATGTGGAAATTTTGGGGGAGGCATTAGTCTACCTCCCACATCAATACCCAAATATAAGAGGCTAGGGCAGAAAGAGCAAAATAAATTGAAAGTAAGTATAAATATATAAATAAATAATGAAGATAACAGAAGTTCAGTTGAGACTACTAGCAATTAATTTCAAATGATCAACAGAATTTTCAAATCTGTAGCTAGACTGATCACTAAAATTAAGAGAGAAACAATTCATCAATATCAGGAATAAAAATAGAGATTTTCATCACAGATCCTACTGACATAACTCACATGATTGGATAGAGCAAGAAAACCAAAATAACTTGACATAGGGCCAGAGATATCTATCATTCAACAAAAAACTTTTAACTCCTCCATACCTCCCAGCACCCTAATTTGTGTGGGGTGATATGACTATTTCTGGCTAATAAATTCAATCTGAAATGACTTGTGTTATGGAGCCAGTATAAAGCACTTATATGGCCAAGCAAGTCTCAGTGTCCTTACTGTGTTAACATAATACCCACCAGCTAAGATGATGGCATCAGAAGATGGAGGCAGTCTGGATGACTGAGTCTAACAGTGAGTTGGCCCACACAGTTTTTCTTCCTTAGTCAAATCAGCTACCCAAACACTGTCTCTGGTTTCTCCTTCTACCTCTGAACTTGGATAGAGCACCACACTGTAGGACATTGGGTCTGGTTTCCTTAGAGTTTGCTCAAATGGCCAGGTGGATGACTTTCAAGCAATAGAAATTAGGAGGTAGAATAGAGCCAGCATATTAATCCACCATTTTTCTCTCATTAAATATTCTTAACTTCAGTTTCCCAATAGTTAGTCTGGAGATGTCACACACGATCAAACAATATTTTGTATTTATTTAGGAGTTTTCATGAAGTGGTGCTCAGCATGGAAATGCATCATAATTTACTTCATATTCTTTGTTGCCTCTCATGCTTTTTCCATTACTCTGCCTGCCCTGGGATTGCACTTTACAAATAAATCTTTAGCAATTAATTCTTACTCCAGGTTTTTTTCCTAGTAAAGAGGGCTAAGGTTACTGACATTGAAAAATGTTCTAGAAACATACGTTCAGGATAGGATTTTTGAGTTGTTTTGTGCAGAACGGCAAAAAAAAAAATGATATTCTGGTGGTAAGTGGGGTAGTAATAACCTCTGTCAGGCAGTAGCATCACACTTACTTAAACTTTCCTCTGTTGTTGTTTAGGATGAAGCTCAAGTGGAAGGTAAAGCCTTAAGAGATAAAATTATACACTTATTAATCTGGTGGAATCCAAGATAATCACATACATTTTGAACAGAAAATCTGATTAATGGGACACATTTTGAACAGAAAATCTGATTAATGGGACTAAAAACCATAAAGAAAAGAAAAGTTTAGACTCAAAGCAATTGGTTGCTAACTGACATTATGATCTGAAACCCAGAGGGTATCAATAGAACCTTTGAAAATTACTTTTACCTTGTGTAGTCATAAGGCAAACTGTGCTGAAAATCAGAAAAGAACCTACCAAAAGGATTAAAGAGGTGAAAAGTTAAATGCATAGACTTGACATATTTCCTCTGTTAAATAAAGTAAGGATATTGATAGGAAAATTATGAGACACTAATACCTGGAATCAAGACAATTTTGAGAATTTTGAGGCCTCACATTTTACTGAGCCAGTAAAGAAACAACCTCCTTCTTTTTGCAAGAGAATATTTTTATCTTTAATGAAGAACATAGAATAATCTTACCTAAAGCAGGTACCTCAAAAGTTGAGGCATAATATTTTTAAGAAAAACTCCTACCACCTGTCAATGCATCCAGGTTGATAACTAGTATTCATTTCAGCAGAAAAGAATCATGTCACAGAACAAAAAATAACCTAAATGCTAAATATTTTGGGGATATATATATATATATATATGTATCCCCAAAATATTTATGCTATGGAGCATTCTGCATACAATTCTCCATTCTCCTTCAACAAAGGAGCACTTAATCTATAACTTTACATTTGATGTATTTTCAAGTACACTAGGTGCTTGAAGCTGGTCTAATATTCTGAGATATTAGGCTTTTTAAAATCTGAGAATTGTTTGGTATGCATAAGAATTATTTGAAGGTCTTATTAAAACACAAATTACTGGAGCCTCTTCCCAGAGGTTCTGATTCAGTAGGCATGGGTTGAGGTCAAAAATAGACATTTCTAGCAGGACCCAGACTTTGCTGATGCTGATGGTTCTGGTACCATATTTCGAAAATAATAAAAAGTAAAAAGAACATAGATACTAGATATTCCTTCAGAGTTTTTGTGAAAACTTTCTGGAAATTCACAGAAGATCCATTCTATTTGAATGGGCCGATTTATAACCACTCCCAGAAGATGATTTCCAAAAGACCTATGGGGCAACTTCTTTAATAAAAAAGTAATAAATGTGCCAGTGATGAAAACACTAGCATATTTGAGAGCTCGGTAGCCCTTAATAGTGGCCAGGGTTGAGATTAGGAATGCTGCTATGGAAAGTGAACTCTTCAGTTTCTACAATGATGCAGTCCTGGAAAAAACAGAGGCAGAGTAGCCATACTTAAGCATGAAAGTAAGAGGGAATATAATTCCACTTATAAGCAATATAAGAATAGTAATCAGAATACCATTTGATAATTGATTGAGAGCTCTGTGGAAGATGTGCTTTGCTGAGCATTTATCTGTGCTCATTCCGAAATTACTTTGCCACCAACTTGCCTTCATGTAACTTCAAAGGTCTTGGACATCAAGCCAAACTATTACCAGTTTCTTATGAATTGGTGAGATCTCTATTGATAGTCATTTCCTACTTCAAAGTAAGTAGACACCCTTAGGTACCAAAGTTTTCATCCATACATTTTTTTTCAGATGTATCCCTGAGTGAGGCTCTAGTGCTTAAACAATCCAACCTATTCAGATTATGCAGCATACAATTACAATGTATAGTAATCTATAATCCATATTTAAATTTCTTTCTCTTTAGTCATCTAGTCATAAGGAGCTTCCCAGGAATCCATAAGCATGAATTGAAAGAAAAGAGGCAAAGCAATACAAATAAGTGTCAAAAGAGTCTGAATGTTCTGCTCATGCAATGTACTTTCACTTCTGGGTTTGCCTGTGCTCATTCTTTTATAAATCATTTTCATTTGATGATACATTGCTGCTACACATGCTCCACTGTTACAGCAGGTTCAATCAGGCAATGCTCAATTCATAATGGGAAGCTGAGGCCTCATGACTACTAGATCTTTTATTTTTAGCCATTGTCTCTACTTACTCATTAGCAAACCAGGGTTATTTGTCAAAGTGTCGATACTTGCAGAATAAGAAAGATATACCAGAGTTCTGTGCTATGATTTTCCTACTGATCTTTCCTGAGACTTCATATAACACTGACACTTCTATTCTGCTAGATCATAAGGCTCAAGTACTAGAGCAGTTATGCTGCAGGCTGGATTTGCTAGAGAGCCTTTTCTTGCTCTGGCCTCCTGGAAACTGGCAGCCTAACAGGTGAATTTGTAGATGGATTAATATAGTCCATACAACTGTGGTATATTTAGCCTCTCAAATCCAAAAAGACCTAAAATCATTGTCCCTTTTTCAGGGTAAGTGATGTCAGGCTCAAAACTTGTCTTTGGTGGGTCTGTCTGAATATGCTCAAAATCACAGAACTCCTAGCAACTTTATTGAGGTAAAAATGCTCTTTTTTTTTTTCAAGTTCATATCCCATTGTCTATTCCATACATCTCTTATTAAATCATCTACAGCACTTGCTACTTTCTGTTCATCAGTCAAGTCAGCATATTATCATTAATACAGTGGGCTGTATTATGATGCTTTGTGAAATTTCAAGATTACAGATTTCTCTCTGGAGACAATTTCTGCCTTAGACCAAAATGGGGTAACATTAATCTTATTTACCCTTTTAAGACAAACAACTAAACTCCCAAAATATAGAAATGACCATTTTCAGATGTTAGATATCAAGCAGCCCAAGATATCAAGCAGTCAGGAATTCCTGAAGGAAAGAAATAAATGACTGAGTTCTGCTATTGCCACAAATTACAGCTAGGAGAGAATTTTCTCGATGTTGCAAAAAAAGGAGGAACCCAGTCAAAGCACATCAATAGTTTTGAGTTGAGGATATGGATTAAGAATCCTTGGGAGTTCAAGAAACAGAGTTTTCAGAACAGAGTGTCAGAGAATAGAGGTGTGCACACCAAGGGAGCTACAATGCCCTATTACTCCATCAGGGCTGGAAGAAATTTGGCAATGGATGATTTCTTAAATCTATACAAATGTTATTGAGCTATGTGCTGGGATATATTGAATCTTCTTGGAAATAGTTTGACCTCTTCACAGATTATTAGGTAGAAACAGAACAACACTAATCTGGGGCATATTATTTCTTCTGCATAACAACCAAATCCTTGATGAAATATATGAAAGAATACATTGAAATCATGCAAAGGACAGAGACCCTTGAGAGACAGGAAATAAATACTGTAAGCACAAAATCGCCCAAGTTTACTGCTTGAAGAAATGCAGGGTTAGAAGTAATCCCTGTCTCCACCAGTTAGAATAAAAAAAATTTCATTATTCATGAAATATCAGGTAAAGTGCTCAAAAAGAATTTTGCCTCAGAAGAGAAGAAAATTATTCCTTGAGTTAATACTGCACTAATCTCACCCAACAGAGGCTCATATTATTCTGTTTCAAACACTTGGGCAAAAAGCCATTCATACGAATTTTATAGAATCATTTAAAATTTCCTTTTTTCCTATTTCTACTCAATATGCAAATATGGTCATGGTTGATACATGGTTTTCTTTTTTACATCATAAAACCTTTTCTTTCCACAACACAAAATAGGAATTCTTGTTGAAAAAACTTATTTACTTATTATACAAATCTGTGAGAAAAGCATGTTTTCAGTTCAAATATTATCTAGCTTTCATATATATTAGTTAAAGAAGATTTCTATATTCAGCTATAGTTTAGCATATCTAATCATTGTAATTAGGTTATGCTGCTTTATTTGGATAATGAGCTCAAATATTTTTACTGATGATATGTGAAAATTGAATTAAAATGCTCTGTCAAAGTTTGTTAAAACTCAACTGCATTGTACCATGGCATTTTAAATCTACTGCCAGAGATTTCATGCAGATAGTCAATTTTAAAAATTATATATTTAACTTATTATTGAAAACATAAAGTATTTTCTCTTTGAAAGTTTCATAACATTTAATTAAATTTGTATGTACATTCATTTGCCTTATTTTCCATTTATTTTCTAGAACTGACCGATAATATTTACCTTGAGAGTATTATTTTGCATTCTGTGTCTGTGAAAGAAATGTATTTTCAATGAATACAACAGCAACAATTTTTATATTTTTCTCTATGTAAGGAATCATCGCTTTCCTTAGATTCTCACATTACATATTATACCCAGATTACATTCGTTTTAATACTCTTAAATAACTACCTATAGCACATGGTTAAACTAACTCTTTGGGGATATACTCAGTTGTTTTCAATTGGAGTGAATTCCTGTTATTTATATGTCATTGGATTAAGTAATATAAAGACTCAACTACAAAATCTATGGCATGCTCACTGTCACAGAGTAAGTTGAGTAAGGATGATGAAAGTAACATTGATGACTACAAAAGAAGATAAAATACTATAGGAAAGTTATTAATGATACAGGAAGATAGCATGGAGCTGCAGTTTATATAGGTAGAGCATTAAGAGATACCTTCCTAAAGTAGGCTACATAATTTTAGAGTCTTGAGACTGAGAAGTATGGTGCAAATTTTCATTTATAGGGTGCCTGGGTGGCTCAGTTGGTCGTGTCTACTATTAATTTTGGCTCAGGTCATGATCTCAGGATCATGGAATCAATCCTCATCTCAGGCTCTGCACTCAGTGGGGAATTTGCTTGAGATTCTCTCTCTCTCTGCCCCCCTACTTGCCTCTCAACTAAATAAATCACTTTTTATAGAAAAGAAGTGTTCATTTCTACCAAACTCAGAGCTCAGTGGCAGGATGTTTTATCATGAGATCAGTGGAGATGGCATCAAAAAACAAGAAAGGCTTAGCTCAGAGTGAGGAAAGTGTTCACTCAGGATTTCGATCCACAGAAAGGTTGCAAAGCCAATAAGCTTCTGAGATTAGCCTATTGCAGTATCAGTACCTGAATGGGGAGAAGATGTTTTTTATCTGGTAGTGCAACCCAATATGGGATGTGAGAGTTTGACTAGGATAAGAAGGGCATTTATGTAAGGAGAAGGGCCAGAGTGGAGGTAGGAGAATTGTTACATACATACATAATTGATTAAATGAGAAAATATAAGTTAATAGGAGCAAGGTGCCTCACTACCAGAGACAGTAGTTAGAAACAGGATAAAATGTATTCTGTGGTGCTGGACTAGAATTGGAGATAAGTATCAACTTGTGGTTTTCATTTGACTAGTAGATATATTTGATTGATAAATAGATGGATAAATATAGACCTTGATGTACATATTTATTACAATATTATACTTATATACAAGAATTCCCTACTTCTTCCTACCAAGGTGATCTAGGAGCAACAGTACTTCAAAGGTAATAAGCACACCAGCATACCTAGCACATGACTCTTGGCTACTCTGACAGTTTTCACTAAAGAAACCAGGACACCTTGGAAAAATGTCTGATCTGAGGTCTGGACAATGAAAGTAAAAAGGGCTATAGAGCATCTTGTTCTTCCAGAAAGTGATAAGGTGTTAAGAAAAAAAGTGCTCCAAAAATGATACCATATCAAAAGGAAACAAAAACCAGTTACCACTGAGTAATTTAAGCTAAAACATAAGTAGCCACCCTACAAGGTTATATAGTTCATTGCATAAAATATAAAGACATAAATATATTCTAATATAAATAATGAATAAATTTTGTTTAATAAGGGACAAAATATTATACAATTGCATAGTGTCTTTCCACAAAATAATTTGTTACAAAAGGGAAATAAGAATAACTTCATGGTGGAAAAGTATGTCAGTCTCCACCTTAATGAATTAATCAAAGTGAACTTCATCAGTACTGGGACAAATTGAAACTGTTCACCATCTGTTGGCATGCAGTTGAGAACCTAACATAACTGCTGTGATATTCCTGCCAAGTATAGAAACCCTGAATCAAATCAGAAGAAAATATCAAGCACATTTAAATTGATTAGTAGTCTACAAAATAAATGGTCCGTATGCTTAAAAAGGTTATTAAAATCAAGGAAAGAATAGGACCCTACTACCTTTGTACTCCTTGTTTAGATATGTTGTATTACAGCTAAGAGTATTCCAAATAATCTCCCTATCTTAAGTCTCTTTCTTCTAAAATTCATAATTTTTTGAAATCAATATGGCAAAAGCATGGTTTTTTTTCATGCTAATTGGAAAAATCTCAAACTTCAGCATCATTATATACCATACTGGCCAGGAATCTTGCCTCACTACCTTCTCTAGCTTCTACTTCTTACTTACCAGAAAATTATTTCAAATTGAATTACTTTCTGATTATCAAATAGAACTCTATTTCATTTGATTCCATTTTTTCTATTAAAATATTATTCTTCAGGACTACCTCATCTTTCATCTTCTTTATGAATTTTTTTGATTCCTTAGATGAAAATAGCTTCTTATTTCTCTAAACTCATATTGGTCATATGTAAATAAACCTTCCCTGCATTTTTTATATTTGTAAACAAGTATTTATGTATAAGGAAAGTGCATAAAATTGTGTATTTTGTGCATATTACTTGTTAGTAGAAATTCTATTTTATCTTCCACATTAATTAGCAAAAATGTAGTGCTCACAAAATTATTGGAATTGTGAATTATTGCTGTTTACATACTTGATTGAGAAAAATCATGGAGCATCTAAACAGTTAAATATGAAACTGACATAAATATTTTGTATGAAGAGACTCCTTGTATTTGGATAAACATTCATAATCTTCCCTATATTTTAAATACTAAGATAAGTGGGATTTTTTTTTAGTAGATTCCACATAGCATGGAGCCCAGCACAGAATTGAACTCATGACCCTGAGATCAAGACCTGAGCTGAGATAAAGACTCGGAAGCTTAACCTACTGAGCCACCCATGTATCCCAAGAATTTTATTTATAAATTATTTTTAAAATTGGATTTACTTGTTGCATACCTTCTAGCACCAAAAGTTAATATCCTATGCTATTCTTTCAAGGTATAATAAACGCAAGAGGTTATCAGTGAGTTCTGCATGAACAGAATCCATGAGTTATGTAACAAAATAAAGGGTTGAACTTTATGTCTTCACATTTTAACTTTGGGCGTTGCTGAAATAGGAAATTCAGAATAGACCCTAGAAGTCTCAAAAAGCATCTCTAGTGAATAAACTTTATCTTCCTTATATATCCACAGAACTCTATTTTAATATGGCTCCATTTAGCACTTATTTATCATTCACTCATTCATTCAATAAATATTTTTTGAGCACTACACTGGACAAGGTACTGTTTTCGGTCCTGAGGATATAGCAATGAACAAAAAGGACACATTCTCTGCCATCATTGAGTTCATATTCTATAATGGAAGAGAGGCATTGATAAAATGAAAAAAATAGTATAATTTAGATGATATAGGTTATGAAGAAAAACTAAAGCAAATTCTGCAATTACAAAATATATATTTTTTAAACTAAGGTAATAGTGAAAGGTCTCCATGATAAGGAGACATTTGAGTTAAGATCGGAATGAACTGAGGGAGTGTGCCATGTGAACACAGAGGGGAAGAGGTGACCACTCTTTTCCTTGTTTAAACAACTGTCTTTATTACCACTCATTGATATTCTGTTATCATTTGCACTTGGTATTGCAGCGATCTTGATAACACGGGTGACCACTGTTAGCCCAGGGTAGGATCCTGGAGACCCAGGACTGAGCCCTGCATGGAGCCTGCTTCTCCCTCTGCCTGTGTCTCTGCCTCTCTCTCTCTATGCCTATCATGAATAAATAAATAAAATCTTAATAAATAAATAAATAAATAAATAAATAAATAAATAAATGTTAAAATATGTTCCTAATAGACTAAATTTTTTTAATAAAGACAGTGTTCATAATACATATACAATAAAAGATCAAATGGCAGATAATTGGGTTTTATGTGGCGTGTTATTTTAAAATATTTTTTATTTACTTATTAGTGTTTATGAATTTGTGACTTAAAATAATTATTTAATTTATTTTCTTGGTTATGTAATAGTACATTTCCGACTTCTTAAGCTTTTTATTTATTCTTTATTTTATATTCTTTCTTTATTCTTCATTTCATATCTTTACTATTGATGATTATTTTTTCTTTGTTGCAAAGCTAGAATTGAATGTTGACAAGCCCATAATCAAATCAAATTTAGGAAGTTATTATGGAAGTGATTGACTTCTATTTCAAATTTTACTTGAAATCAAAGTTTTACAGCTGCCTTGGAAACATGGCTTGAATATAAGTTATAATTTACATTTGATGATTTGCCATAACATGTATCAAGTTAAATAAAACATAATGAAAATTGGGATACAATACTCATGAGAACACTTTTAAGTAATTATTTATGTCATCAATTATTATTACAATAAAAACTGACACATAATTAACATTTATATAAAATGAAAGTTAATTGGTGAACACTACAAATTAGCTTCAAAACATTACTAATTGTCCAAATCCATTGCTAATTAGTTGTTAAAATTTGGCAACTATGTAAAATATATTTCAAAATAATGTTAAATTAAGGGGCACAAACAATAAAGCCAAAGTGAAAAATACTTAGCAACTATCAATAAAAATATAAAGCAATCTAGATTTGTGATTTTAACTTTTATAATAGCCATAGTTTTAAAATAAGTTAAAAAAATAAGTGAAATTACCTTTAGTAATATATTTTATGTAACCAACTACACTCAAAATATTTTAATCTCCATGCTTAATTAAAACAATATTATTAGTGAGATTTTTTTCATAAGTCTTCAAAGCCTGGTGTATATTTTACAGTTACAGTATATCTCAATTTGGAGTTGTCCTATTTCAAATTTTCAAGAGTTGTATGTGGCCAGTATCACTGTATTGGAAAATGCAGATATAAAACAGGGGTCCTTACAATGTCAGCTTCAGACCTTGAAAATCCTGATTCTATGAATGGTTGGCAGCTATATTGTGACTAAAGAGCTTAGACATTTAAGGCAGTTCTTAACCTCATGAGGGAAGTAAAATATGAAAAGTACATGTGTGTATTTGTATGCACACACATATCTACATATATACATATGTATATACATACATAATGTTTTATTATTATTCCCATTTAATAAGAGGATTCTAAAGCCAAAGCTTAAAGAAAACAAAAATTACTCAATGTTACATATTCAGAGTCTCTCATGCCATTTTCTAAATATTCCCTTTAAAGCCTACATTTTTAATCACTAAAAAATCATTAAATTATCATGTCACATAAGAATCCTATTTAAGACTAAAATGCTGGATAGAGGTCACATGTGTCACTGGGTCATTCTTTTTTGGAGGAAATAAAGAATGTTATATAAACCTTATGATTATGCTAAATAATTTTCCTATATATACATATTTTCTTTCATTTTCTGGTTTATTTTTATTTATTTATTTATTTATGATATTTATTTCAATATTAATGAAGTAATGTAGATTGAAATAATTTTATTAAATTTGCTCTCAGGGGATGTTAGAAGGTATCACATTCTTGCATTTCTGATGCTACAGCCTAATGATTTGTATATTTTATTATAAATTTAATGATATAAAGATAATATCAGAAATATTATATATATATGTCTGTGTATAGAGGTACACAGACATTGTTTTTATATTCTTCAAAATATAGTTTCATATAAACAATATACTTTTATGTAAATTGATAGAATTCAAAATAGAAATCAAAGTAAGCCAATTTAAAAGGAACAGTACCATTATCAATACCAGATATGTAAAGCATAGATCAGGCTACTGTTCTGCTGTATATTGGATGGTGGGATTATAACTAGATCAGGCATTTGATAAACATATGAACAAATCTATAAAAACAAGACATATTTATAAGTTTTTCTTGCTTAATTTGAAGATAATTTTTAAGGTTAAGCCCTCTGGGAAAAATCCTTTGATATTTGCTTTAAAAATGCATTCTTAAATAGATTTGAAAATGTTAAAATATTCATTTTAATATTAGCCTGGGAAATAGATCTCTTAGAATGAGTTCACTGTTAGCTTTTAAAATGGTCTTGAATTATTTAATGTATTTCTAAGATCTTCAGTGAATCATGGCATGATAATTTTTTCATGAGTTCAGTCATCACAATGGTAGAATTTTAAGGTTTTTAAAATTCATTTCCTTTTTACTTTGAAAGCTAATAAAATAACTCTTCAGCTCATATAGACCTAGTTTCCCTAAATTGATGGGGATATGTAAGGAGAACTATAATGTCTGATGTTGCAGTTTTCGGTATAAGTATAAAGTTATGATATGTTCAATATAAAATTGATATATTTCCTGGTTTCTGTTTCTGCTGAGCCATCAAAACTCAAAAAACAAAGAAAGGAGGGTCTGAACTGCTAGGCGATTTATGTAAAACTAGACAAGAAACCATCTCAAAATAGTCTGACGATTCATAGTCCACTGCAAACTTCAAAGAAATATAAAGAGATTGTAAGAAATTGACCAGAAACTTAGTAATGGGGGAATTTTTTGTATAGCACTGGGCTTAGATGTTTTGCTTTTCCTCTCTTATGCTTCAAGTTACATCAAAGGATTTTCAAGATTTTTATTCAGAAACTCCAGTATGTGAACACTAGATCTTGCGGGAGGGTGAAAACACAGGGACTAATAGCTGAGTCCTTAGTGAACAAACAAACATCCTAAAGGTAAGAGACAGATTGGAATGATCTGTAGTGAAAGGAAGTAGTTAAAAAGTATTGCAATGGTGAGATAAGATTCATTTTCCAAAGGGATCTGTGGAATAGAGCCAGTCAGTCATGAGCAAAGGGACGATCCAAGAGGATCACTGTAGTGTGACTGTGTGTCTGTGTGTGTGCCTCCTCACGCATGTGCTGCAGAGGATTGTCCTTCTTGGGACTTCATTTTCAAAATGACATTTGTATTTCTGCTACACCCAGAATTAACGAATGTTAGATGATACCCACAATAGACAAACACTTTTTAGCCACTTTTCTCTAATTCCTCTTTTCATTAACCCTAACTTTGTACAATTTCAAATTCATACCTTGTTGTGATGATGGGAAAGGTTCCTACATTTCCACCTGTCAGAAGCTCAGCTGAGTTTGGAGAGAGAGAGAGAGAGAGTGCTGAGTTGCCAGGTGTCAGAGTAGATGATTAAAGCAACAAACCAAGAATGTTAAAGTCTAATCACTTACTGATAAGCAAGAGTCTAAAACTTAAGAAAGCCCCAACTCATTCTGTTCTATTTTCCTGTATGGAACAGTGCTGAGGTGGAGGGTCAGTTGGATCAGGACAGGTACGGGGGTGATTGTCCTACTGTTGAGGGAGCCCTGAGCAAGAGGCTCCAGCAGTTTCATGGACCCTGATCTTGGGAGGAGTGTGAAGGGAAGGATAGGTGTAGAAGAGTACTGGGCTCTAGGTGAGAGTGGGGAAAAGTGTCTCCAAGATTTCTGCCTCCTCCCATCACCAAAAGGGCCTCAGTGAGGGGACAAAAGATCTCTGGTCAAATCCTCAGATTTATAAGGACCTAGAAATGCACATGCCTGCATCAGGAATGTAAATATTCAAGAGAATGACTGGCCAGAGGGATGTCCATCGTCCTTGACTACAACTCCTTTCAGAAACTACAATGCCCTGGCGGCCTACCAGATAAGTCTGTTATTTCTTGTGATCTGCCCTGAAAAATCATACATAGGTTTTTAAAGGGAAGACAGACTCCTCCCTTTCAAATTAAAGGTTCATACATCCAAAATAGATCATAAATGAAAGAGAGGATTAATCCTTATTTGGATAAGACACTGATGTTTTGTTATCAAAGTGAACTGGAATTCTGTTCCTAAATATTTCTATAAAAGTTATAAAATAGGTGTAGACTCAGAGCCTGGAAAGAAAAGGCACCAGTAAGAATATATAACGTTTCTTTCTAACTGAATGCTATTAACCCATTTTAGTCAATACACAAATTATATATAGTTATATATATAAAAATATTACCCATTTAGTGTTTTTCTTAATATAAAAGCAATGTATATTGCTTTGGTGTAAGAAACTACCTAATAAAAAATGTAAGGTATAATTGAATTGTCAGGTATACCATTGTAGCAAGAAAGTGTGTCCTCAATTTCCTCTTTGTTCATATAAGCATGTATAAGCCTATATAAAAAAAAAATGTGTTTCTGTTTACAGGTATATTTGTCTTTTTTTTTTTTAATTTACCAAAGAATCCTATACCTTTTTCTAATACTCTACTTCTCTGGTACATGCTGTATCTTTAAAATTAAATGAACTTGTGATTAGAACAAACCATGTATGTTTTTGTTAGTTCCAAGCATAGAGATAACTGAGGTTGAATCAGTTTCCACGAAGCACCTCAAAATGAATGTTGATGCTACCATCATCATTACTATTGTTGTTGTTGTTATTTCCCGTAAATGCCTTGTTGTTTTAGAATGCAACTACAAAGAAGCAAATTATCTATTAATTTACAGAGAATACAACTGAATATTCAAGTACCAAAACCTGTGAGAAAGGGGAGAACCCTCCTTCCTTGAGAACTGGACAAAGTGTTTCCTCTTAAGGTACACTGTAGGTTCCCTTGAATAAGACTCAACTAGAGATATCAATGAATTTCTGCAGGACAGACAAAAACAGAAAACAATTCAGCTGGTACTCTGAGACTATGTAAACTTCCCACTACATCCAGTCATTATCATGGACTGGAAAAAGCAGAGAAATTCCTTTTGAATGGAGTAGAATGAAGTTTGATGATAACTTTGAAGTTTTAATTCACCGAATATATCAAAAAAGTCGAGTGTATTAAATTTAAAGACTCTCTTTTATATTTGAAAATGCTAATCTACTTTTAATTGGCAAAATCAAAAAAAAATTATATTCTGTCAAGAGTGGGTGTGAGCCCTCTTGGGAAATTTGAACTTTGTTATAAATAATAAAGAAAACTACATACTTTTTTGTATATTTGAATAGAAGAGTAAACATTTCATCTTGACTCTGGAAGTGAGATAAACAATTCAAGAAATCATTGAGTCATAGTGAAAATTAGATAAGCTATGAGCATATATATGAATAATAGGAGATGCAAAATTACAGTATGAAATAGAAAGAATCTGAAAGTTAGAGGGGTTATCTCAGCTTCTTCCATGATAGAACATTAATCTTTGTAGTTGAAATGAAAATATTGTTTAAATTAATGAAACTGAATTGACTTTAAATTCAATCAATAAAGTTCACCGTGTCAACAAACTAAAAACAGCAATAACAAATATTTGATCATCTCAATAGATAGATGCAGGCAAGTATTGTACAAAACTCAACATCTACTAATGGTGAAAACTCGCAGTAAACTAAGAATAGATGGGAACTTCCATAGCTTGATAAGTGTCTCTACAAAAAAACTGTAGAGATAATTTAAGATTTAATAGTGAAACAAGGAATCCTTTCCCCCTAAAGTTGAAAATGAGGCAAGGATGTTCTTTCTCACCTCTTCTGTTCAACATCATAGTAAGAGATTAAGTCAGTGCAATATAGCAAGAAAAATAAATAAAACACATAAAGGATTGGAAAGGAAATAATAGAACTATCTTTATTTGCAGACAATATGTTTGCCCATGTTTTCTACATCCAGAAAAAAAAAAAAGGCTACTAGAACTAATAAATGAGGTTGGCAAGATTGTAGGATACAAGGTCAATATACAAACTCAGTTGTATTTCTGTATACTAACAATGAACAATTAGGAATTGAAAAAAAAAAAGCTAGGATCATTTATGATATCATCAAAATCCAAAATACTTGGAGGTAAATCAAACAAAATATATGCAAGATTTGTATGCTGAAAATGATAAAACATTGATGAGAAAAATTAAAAAACACTTAAATGCAGAGATAAAAAAATAAAATAAAATAAATAAATTCCCAATAGTATTCCAGTATTTTCTCCTTAACTTTCCTTAGAGAAGAATTTAAAAACCAACAATGCTTGTGGAGAAAAGAATTAGTTTCAGGGCAGCCTGGGTGGCTCAGCAGTTTAGCTCTGCCTTCAGCCCAGGGTCTGATTCTGGAGACCCGGGATTGAGTCCCATGTCAGGCTTCCTGCATGGAGCCTATTTCTCCCTCTGCCTGTGTCTCTGCCTCTCTCTCTCTCTGTGTACCTCTCATGAATAAATAAATAAATAAAATCTTAAAAAAAAAGAATTAGTTTCAGCAATCCTTCTTTTCAGTTGTTTTATAATTAAAAGTGAAATATAATATTTATTAAATATGAACATGTATATGGAATTCATACACATACATACATACGTATATCTATGTGCCACATATCTGTGATTTCTCTGTGTGTATATAATCATAAGTGAGACGGATATTACTGTTAGCCAGTTAATTTATCTGAATTTTTTTCCTAAAGGACCAAATGTTTATTAAGGGTTTTATAATTTGGTTGACACAAGTATCATCAAATTTGATCAAACTTGGCAAAGGGACATCTTAAATTCGCTATATATGGAGAGTTGGATTTCAGAATATCACTTTGAGAAAAAATTAAGAACTTCCAGTAGGTGCTAACTTGTCTGGCACTTATATTATAGTCCTATATGTAAATCTGAAGCTGTCTCAACATTAAGAATGTTCAATGACAAGCAGATTAAGTCAGCAGAAATGTCAAAAATGACAACTTCCATCTAAGGTGTATGGATTCTCAGCATTCTCAGCAATCATTAAGATGTCTCCAATTTGCCAAATACAGACTAATAGGAGTAACAGAAAAACATACATAGTATTGCCAATATAAGAAATGGACATTTCAAGAATACCTCAGCTAGTGTGCAAATTTAATTATACACTTAGGAATGGCTGACTTTGGTGTTTTTTAATGGCATCTTTTTATTTTATGTTAAATATGTTGCTAGATTGAAAATTAGAACTTGCATAAGCCCAGTGTTTCTGAAGTTAACAATTAAAGTGTATATCAATAGAATTTAGAGAATCTGTTTGTATCCACAAATAAAATAAATATTTGAATCCTTCATTCAATAAATAGAACTCTCCTATTTCCAGAATATCTCAGAGCACTCAGACCTATTTCAATCTTGAAATTTTATATTCTCTGTTCCACTCCCTTTCCCCCCAAAAAAGACATGCTTATGGGCTTATGGGGACTGTGGCAATAGAATTGTTTGCTTATCCAGAAGAACTGTGATGAACTAGAACATAAAATATACTACTGTATTGATTGAAGCTATCTCTTATTTAAAAATACGTTTTTATTCAGTATTTTAATAACAATATATACTCAAAGGATTATTTTGCCTTTCATGTAGCATTATATATATTTTTTATTAAATATTATTAAAATGCCTCTGTGAAGAAAGTTTATTTGGGGGGAAAAGAAACAATATTGCCGATAAATTTACATATAAATCTGAAAAATGTTACATTTTGCATTAATATGACGTCACTGACTTTAATACTGCTTGACAAGAATTATTTGACATATGAATGGTCTAGGTTGTCTTCTGATATAATAAAATCCATTTATTTCAGAGTCAATAATGAAGTAGTTAATGTATACTTTTTTATCATCGACCTATTAAAAATTAAAAATCTACTTGCAATGGCTCTTAATTCTTCTCAAATGACTTTTATGAAGCAAAAGAAAACTGCTTTTCCAATTCTTTTGCTTAGGTGAAGGATCACTCAATCTCTCAGCTCCTCAACCTTGTTAATGCACATATGGTAAATGAAATAATAGAATCATTTGTTTTTGTTCAATTTTATCTCTACATGTGATTTACTCAAGAACTTTCAGGGCTGCAACTATTTCCAGAAGACTTTTTAAAAAGCAAATTATGTTTCCCTGTTGGTTAATGTCTCAAATAATTGTCTTATTTTCAGACTGGAAAAAATATATTTTGGTTTCTTAAAGAAAAGTACCTAAATACACATGATTTACACTCAGAAGAGAGGGCAGTGTAGTTCCTTGATTGATCTCTTACTTTAGATAATGTAATTTTGTATTCTAAACAGATGTTGGAGCATGTTTATAATTTGTTTTACATTAAGAACAATCTTTATTTGGTCTCTAACTTCAATAGAAAAAATGACAACAAAATATTATTTTGTATTATATGGGAAGCTTGGCTATAATGTTAATTTTTGTCTTTCTTTCAAACATATATACAACTAATTGACAGGTATGCTATGTGATAGCATTATAGAAAAAAATTCCATTCATATCTCAGTAATTTATATATGGCCATTATCACAGAAGTGAACTATTGTGTATTTTGCAGTGTATGTGAAGTGTGAGAACTTCATTCCTTCAATTTATTTTGTGTAATGGAAATACTACACCTCATTTTGTTTTTAATATGCACTTTTCCTTTCTTTAACTGTATTTCTCCCAATACTGAGAGACTCCCAATGTGAGAATGAATGGAAATTTACTCCTTTTAGAAATCTCTTAGACTGAACTTTGGTGACTTCAGTTCAATGGTAATGTGTACTACAACATATTTATAAAATATATTTCAAAAACCTTGGTTAGAATTGAAGAAATGTAAAATTAAACTTTATTAATACTTTCAAGTTTTAAAATATTTCTTAGTCAATCTAAGCATTCATATAATTAACGAAAAATATATTAGGTTCTTATATTCATATAATTTCATTATTTCTGAATGTTATCATCAAAGTCAGTCTGGTGTGAAAATGCCCTCCTGTATCTATAAAACAACGGTTATTTGGGCCTCATATTTCACAGTATCCTAGACTCTTTGCATATGCCTTCAATCGTGTCAACACCAAGATGTTACCTCCTTCATATTACCCTGGCCAGGCAAAAGAGTGTGTCATTAAGAGGCAACACAGTGATAGCACAGATATAATCCATCAGAAAAATTAAAAACACTTAGCAGGAACTATTTTCAGTGCACTCTTGCTTGCAAACTTCGGATCTCTGAATATTAGAGAGCCTGATGTGCTCAATGTTAGAAAACACTCTATTCATTCTTTTTCTTTCCAACCTTCAACTCCTCTATTACCAGAAGCTCTTCATTATTTTAACCCTCCATCTTTCTGTTTTCTTATGCCTCTTTAGATTTTCATTATGATTGGTATGGTACTGCAGAATCCTCTTCCCAAGAAGTAGCACATATAGCTTGAACATTTTAAGACTTTTACATCATTAACCATTTTGCCAAAAAAAAAAAAATAATGTATTCTCCTTATGATTATATGGGACTACTGGTGCTGATAAATACTGCCTCTTCTTCTTGTAGTTTCAAGTGTTCCTTAATCATCTGAATCACTCTTGATATACGTCTGTCTAATTCAAGAGATATAGAACTAGAATTTAAGGGCAGAGACCTTTTCTGTATTGTTTACTTATCCAAGCTCCTGAAATACTTCCTGCCACATAGCAGTCAGTAAATAAATATTTGTTGATTAAGCAAATGATTGAAAGTAGAATTTATATTAATGATAAGATATATAGTAAATACAAGCAGAATGACTGTATATAGCTACACAAATCTCAGTGTTTCTACACCATTGTATTATCATGTGTCTTCTCCCATCCTGAAATATCTGTTTTGATAAATGCATTCAAAATTAATTCAGTGAATATTTATTGAACTTCTATAAAGCACTATATGCTGAAAATAAGCTGGTGAAAAAAATTATGATAAATAAGAAAACTGAGAAAGCTCTTAAACTAAGATAGTGTTGAGTTTATTAAAGAAAACAATAAAGGAATAGAAAGTGATTAGTTATAATAGGTAGCTGAGAGAAATGTTAGAGACACTATGAGGAGATGTTTGAGCATAAATATTGAGTTATGTAAATAAACAGCTGGGAAAAGGGCATTTCAGATGGAATGAATACCAAGGAAATGCCCTACAGTCTTGGAAGAATCAAGCAACAGCAAGAAGCCCAGAGCAGTTGATGCACAGTGAGTAATGAGGAGAGTGGTCATGTTTTGCAGGCTGTGGTAATGCATGGGATTTCACTCAATCATGATTCAATAGTTTGGATTTTAAACACAGGAGTGGTATAACTTGACTGCCACTAATTTCTCTGTAAAAATAAAAGCATCACTCTGATTGATGAGTGAAGAATAAATTATGAAGGATCAATTTGATCCTTCAATATGCAGGAAAAGCATATTGAGAAAGAAAGATTTCAGGGAAAATATAGCTGAATGACCATATAGTTCTGAATAAATGTGAGGTTAGTGGTCATGTGTGTTTCAGGTGTGACTACAATACAATGAAGTGTTTTTCTAATTAGCTGCTTAACTGGAGTCACAGTATGTGTAAATTTGAATCTCTAATTGGAAATTTTGTTTCCTTCTTGTTTGTTTTGTTTTTGCTTTATTAGTTTTAGCGTAAAGTTTAAAAAGAAGAACAAGACATCTGAGAGTGATGCAAGGGATTCATTCTTAATTGGGCTGTATTTTTATCTCAACTAAGTTTCTGAAATACAAAACGTATATTTTCAGAGATCATATCTTACCACTTCACACCTGTCAGAATGGCTAAAATTAACAACTCAGGAAATAATAGATGTTGGCAAGGATGCAGAGAATGGGGCACTCTATTAACTATTGGTAAGAATGTAAGTTGGTGTAGCTACCTTGGAAAACAGTATGGAGGTTCCTCAAAAAGTTAAAAATAGAAGTATCCTAGGATCCAACAATTGCACTACTAGGTATTTAACCAAAAGATATAAAAATACAATTTCTAGGTAGTACATTTCCCCCAATGTTTATAACAGCATTGTCAACAATATCCAAATTATTGAAAGAGCCAAAATGTCTATTAACTGATGAATGGATAAAGAAGAGATGGTATACACACACACACACACACACACACACACACACACACACACTGGAATATTATTCAACCATCAAAAAGAATGAAATCTTGGCATTTGCAATGACATGGATGGAACTAGAGTGTAGTATGTTAAGTGAACCAAGTCAACTGGAAAGACAAATACCATATGATTTCCACTCACATGTGGAATTTAAGAAACAAAACAGATGAACCTTAGGGAAGTGGGAAAAAAGAGGGAGGCAAAGCATAAGAGGCTCTTTTCTATAGAAAACAAGCAGAGTCACTGAAGGGGAGATAGATGGGGAATGGGCTAAGTGGGTGTTGAGTATTAAGTAGGGCACTTGTGATGAGCCTTGGGTGTTTTATGTAATTGATGAATCACTAAATTCTACTCCTGAGACTAATAATATACTATATGCTAAGTAGAATTTAAATAAAAACTTAAAAAATATGCTTTTATGATCTACGCAGAGGCATTAAATACTTTAAACATATCATTGCATTTAACTCTTATAAATTTCCTGTGAGATAGATTATGCTGCTATTTGTATTTCACATATCAAAAACCTTGTTGCAAAACAGATTACACAGGTAGTAGAAGGCAGAGGTTGGATATGAACTTCTGTATTAGTTAGCCAGATACTTTATTTTTATCCACCAATTTTCACTTTTTTTCTACATCTGAGAGATAAATAAAATAATTATCTTATAATCTGTAATTATTAAGATTTGATGTAATACAAACATATGTTTAATTATTAGTACTCTGTTCATCTTTCACCTGAATTCTTATCATTTACATTGTCAAACAATTAAGCTTATCTTTTTCTCATGTTGTCCATCTTTACTCTGTTTGAGCTTTTTTGTTTGTGTGATCATTCAGAGCACTAATACAATCCCATCAATAATTATTATTACTTTAGGTTCTGTTTTTTTATTTAAATATTCAGAACTGGAAATTAATCAGCTTCAGTTCTAGAGTGACAATTTACTATTGTGACAATTTCATTAAGCATCTTCATTTGTCACCTCCATCGGTCTATTTTAATAGGTGCCTCTCAGATTTTCCTTTTTTTTTGTTAAAGTTAGTGACTTTTTGGGATGTGGCTTGTAATTTTCCTTTGCTAATTCATGTAAGAGTTTTCTAAGGATGTAAGATATATAAATAAGGGTACTGCTAGTCTCAGACCTCTTGGCTAAACACAGTACAAGTGAATTTTTCACCCATTTACAGTGTAACATGCCCATTTGTCAAGTAGCCTTCTATGAATATCTACGGATATTCATGAACTTAAATCTTTCTATCTTGTGTATAACAAATTCCCTGGGCACTTGAAGTGTTTTGTTTCAAGTTTATGGTAAGAGGAAAAGAAAAGGTGAAAAGGTTATAATTTATAATATGGAAAATATAATCTAGATATGTTTCTATCTGGGACTCTTGAACAATTTCTGTCATGGAATAAATGATGTCTCTGATAAATATAGTTTTATGACACTATTTGGAAGAGGAGGAATAGGGATCTCAGTAGTATCTTCATTCAGGAGAAACTTGCCTCAGACTCTCCTGGACATTTCCACCTTCTTACCAGCTGTTTAGCTCCCTGGAATTCTTCATCAGAATAGGCAAAGTCACTTCACACATGCTTTGTCATGTAGAAAAAAGTCTGGATTTAAATGTTTCAGTGGTAAACTTCATCTGGCTAATGAAAAGAGAGTAGGAAGAGAGATGCGGTTGGAACTTAACACATAAGACAATAATTTTTAAGGAACTCCCTCTTCCAAGAAAAGAAAAAGAAAAATCTTTAGCATGGAAGTAGCTTTCTTTTTGAAAATATCCTCCATTTTGTCTCTTATCCTTTTTCATCTCATAACTGTATGTCTTAACTAAATAGGTTATGCTACACTGAGTAGCATTACAAATAAGTGCATTAAATTTGGACTGTTTAATTAATGATACCAGTACAATTGGCTCTGTATATTTAAAAATAGGTTATGAGTAAAAATAGGATATGAGTAAACACCTATACTGTATATTATCAGTTATTTTTAAAATGAATAGGACCTAAACATGAAAAGAAAAACTCGAAATTATCTAGTGTTTTCTGATGTCTTAGACAAGATTTCTTAAATATGCACATGATGCATAAATAATAAGTGAAAGTTGGGCAAATTTTAGTACATTTAAATAAAAATCTATGTGAACATACACAACATAGATTTTTTTTAATTACAGAATGGGTGATTATATTTAAATATATATATAGAGAGAGAAGAGCTGAGATGGTGAAGTACTAGGAGGACCCCAGGCTTGCCTCATCCCTTGAACACTGCTAGATAGGTATCAAATAATTTTGGATGCTGAAGAAATCGATCTGAGGACTAACAGAATAAAGTGCACAACTAGAGAGAGAGAAAAGGCCAATTATGGAATATAGGAGGTATGGAGACATTGTTTGAGGGAGAAATGGATCTTGGGCGCTGTGGAGAGGAGGGAGCCCTGGTTATAGAGAGAGGAGAGAAAGAGAGAGAAAAATCAGACACACACAGAGAGGAGCACATAGAGGATGGTATAAGGAAAACACTTCCCAAAGCCTTTGAGAAAATGAGAGGGGCTGATTTTCCGGAAATTTTTTAACCAGTGGGGCTCAAAGATTTGTTTTAGACATCTATGGAATGGCTAGTGTGGAGCCCTGAGGGGACTGCAGTGCTCCTGTGGAGAAAGAGAGCCCTGAGTGGACATCATGATCTAATGATCCCAGAGTATGCACTGGGAGAGATACTTCTGCTTTCTTGGAGCACATCTGGAAGAGGTGGCATTGCCTCTCTGGGACCACAAAACTGCTGGTGGGTACCATTTCCTTGCTCTACCCCTAAGCATAAACTAACTTCAAAAAGTAGCATAGCACCAACAGTGGTGGCCTAAACTACATACATCAAGCCATGCCCCTCTGTGTTCTGCTGGCCCTGTTTTTTCTCAGAAGAGTGTGCCTGAACCAGTGCAGTGGGCCCCTCCTCCAGAAGATGAGCACAACCCCACACACAGAAGCACTATGCCTATTGACGAGAGAGTTCTGCAAAGCTTCAGCTCTAGTGGAAATAGCATCAGGTCTCTTTTAAAAAGTAGACCAGAGCAAAACTCATTAACACTTGCCATATTATAGCCAAGGTCCAAACATCCTGACTACAGGTAAGGAGAACTGCATAGTACTGACCTGAAGGAAAGAGCAGCCAAAACATAACAGCAGAGTGCATACTTCCTGAAATGCAAGTCTCTGGACAGTATATGACCTCTTCTTCATAAAGCCATTACTCTCAAGCGCAGGAAACATAACAGGCTTTCCTAATAGACAGAAGACAAAGACCTAGACAAAATGCCAAGACAGAGGAATTCACTCCAAAATAAAGAACTAGAAAAGGCCATGGCCAGGGATCTAATTGAAACAAATATAATATGCCTAATGCAGAATTTAAAGCAACAATCATAAGGGTACTAGCTCAGCTTGAGAAAGAATAGAAAACACCAGGGAGTCCCTTACCACAGAGATAAAAGACATAAGAACTAGGCCAAAAAAATGCAATAACTGAGATTCAAAAGCAACTGGATGTAATGACCACAAGATGAAAGACATAGAGGAATGAATAAGTGACATAGAAGATAAAGTTATGGAAAATAATGAAGTTGAAAAGAAGAGGGAAACAAAAATATTGATCACCAATGTAGACTTGGGAAACTTAGTGACTCCATAAAGTATAATAACATTGGTACCAAAGCAGTCCCAGAAGAAGAGTGGGAAAAAAGAGAAGTTTTATTTGAGGAAATTATAGCTGAAAATTTACCTGATCTGGGAAAGAAATATCCAAATCCAGGGGGCACAGAGAGCAACATACTTTTCCACAGACACTTGAGAGGCAAGAATAAAGCGACATGATATATAGTCAAGGTGCTAAATGGGAAAAGTCTGCAGCCAAAAATACTCTACCCAGCAAGGCTATCATTTAGAATAGAAGGAGAGATACGGAGTTTCCCAGACAAACAAAACCTAAAGAAGTATAGAACTCCTAAACTAATCCTGTGAAAATATTAAAAGGAACTCTTTGAGTAGGAAAGACCAACCAAAAGTGACAGACTATAAAGGAACAGAGAAAATATCTGAAACAAAGACAAAACAAGTTATTAAAATGGCACTAAATTCATGTTGATCAATAATCACTCTGGATAACAAGGGGGGAGGGGCAAGATGGCAGAAGAGTAGGGGTCCTCAACTCACCTGGTCCCACCAACTTACCTAGATAACATTCAAAACATCCTGAACACCTACGAATTCAACCTGAGATTTAACAAGAGAACCTCTGGAATGCTACAGAGAGAAAAGTTTTCACTTCTAACAAGGTAGGAAGGCAAAAAAATAAAATAAAAAATAAAAATAATAAAGTAGAGGAGGGGAACTGCAACTGTCAGGGCTAAAGCGGAGTGGTGACAGCCTCTTGGACATGAAAGCCCAGCCCTGGAGAAGCAGGAACTTTAAAAATCCGCACCTGAGTTCTCCCTGATGGAAAAGAGCTCAGCAGGGAAATCAGACAGAATTGAAGGAGGGACAGTGAAGCCTCAAGATTCCTGGAGTCACTATAAGGGAGGGAACCCCAAGGAAAAGCTTACCACACAGCTTACTTACCGATATCAGTAAATGACTGGAGTGCTGCAGCCCTCCATGGCTTTTGGGAGAAGCCAGTTGGTTAGGCGGGCTGGCTCCAAAGAGGCATTTATACTAGAGACCAGCAATGGATAGAAGGGGCTGTACTCTGTTCCCTTTGGAAGAGGCTGTCCTTGGGAGTGCGGGTCCATTAGCACAGGGCCCAGGATCCCAGGGAACCCAATCAGACAAAGCTGATGATCCTCCATTCCTCCTGGGACAGGCAGAAATGGGGAGGGCATGGGAAAGCAAGAACTCTCTGCCACTGGGCACCCTGCAAGTTGTGCAGATCAGTACAACCATGCCTGCCCCCAGGGGCATCTAGGCCAGTGTGGACTGGGAGATTGTGATTAGTTACTCAATTGCAGAGCTGAAAATCTGGCCACCACCATTGTTGTTTATCCTCTTTGTTTCACCTTGTGCCTGGGAGAGGCAGAGTTTCTAAGGAACAAAGGCCTCAACAGGTAAACAGCTCCTACTGACCACCTGGCAGGGGGCAGGGCACCTCCTCCCAGGTACAAACACCTGAGAATCAGCACAGCAGACCCCTCCCCCAGAAGAACTGCTGGAGGAACAAGGGAAAAGCAAGTTTACTGAACAAGCAGCACCTGAAAGCTCTAGGACTGAGGGAAAATAGGATATAAAACTAGAGGGTCCTTTTTTCTTTTCTTTTTTTTCTTTTTCCAGTACAACTCGTTTTTATATCAGACTAAAAATTTCCAATATTTTTTCTCTTTTCCCACCTTAACTACAATATTTTGCCAGCTCTTCATTT
Organism: Vulpes vulpes; assembly: GCF_048418805.1. Taxonomy (NCBI): domain Eukaryota; kingdom Metazoa; phylum Chordata; class Mammalia; order Carnivora; family Canidae; genus Vulpes; species Vulpes vulpes. The sequence continues at coordinate 79,764,096 of NC_132785.1, forward strand.
TCAAGTTTTGTTTTGTTTTCTCCATTTTGACTTTCCTATTTCTACAATTACATGTCTTACACATATTTTTCACTTCTGGATTCCCCACAACATATTCAATTTAATTTTGGTAGATATACAAGATACGTGTATTTGTTTTTGGTTATTTGTTTTTTTTTTTTTTCTACCTAATTTTATTCTACAATGGTGCAAGTTAGTACCTTCTAGCACATGACCAAAATACACCCAGAACCAAGTGGAACACCATGTTGGTCATTCTGTGAGATTATATTCTCTCTTCCTTCCCATTCTAACCCCCTCTTTTACCTTATTTAGGTTTTTGTGGTCAATGTTGGGGATTTATATGGGTATTGCTGGTTTATATATTATGTAAGTATTGCTGGTATATATAAATTTGGGATTGAGCATCTTCTAACATACAGAACAAAATACCCTCAGGACCAAGATAACCCTCTAAGAATCCTCAGATAGACTATATTCTCTATCTACTACCACTTCCTCACCACCACCATCCCCCCTTTATTTGTCTTTTTCTTCTTCTTTGTTTTTGGTTTTGGATTTTTTTTTTTTAATGCTTTGTATTAAAATTTGTTTTTCACTTTAGTAATCTTTGTGTTTTATTTTGTTCTGTTCTTCTTTTTCTCTTATTTTCTTGTCTCTGACCTCTCTGGAAATATCTAGTGTATATTTTACTTAGATCTTGGTTGACATTTTTGACTCAGTTCACTCATACAGTCACTCTGCATTGGACAAAATGACTAGAGGAAGAATTCACCACAAAATAAAGAACCAAAAACAGTACTCTCTGCCACAGAGCTACAGAATTTGGATTTAAATACGATGTCAGAAATTCAATTCAGAAGTACAATTATAAAGTTATTGATGGCTCTGGAAAAAGTGTAAAGGACTCTAGAGATTAGTTACTACAGAATTGAGATCTAATCAGACCAAAATTAAAAATAGATTAAATGAGACCCAATCCAAACTGGATGCTCTAAATGCTAGGGTTAATGATGTGGAAAAGAGAATGGTTGACATATAAGACAAGTTGATTGTAAGGAAGGAAGCTGAGGACAAAAGAGAAAAACAAGAGCCCATGAGGAAAGACTTAGGGAAATAAATGATAACTTGAGAAGGAAGAATATGCGTCTAATTGGGATTGTACAAGAGGCTGAGAGAGAGAGAGGGCCACAAAGTATATTTGAACAAATCATAACTAAGACTTCCCAGATCTGGGGAAAGGAAACAGGCACTCAGATGCAAGAGATAGAGACGACTCCCCCCAAAAATCAATTAAAACCATTCAACACCTCAACATTTAATAATGAAACTTATAAATTTCAAAGAATAAAATAAATTCTTAAAGAGGCAAGAGACAAGAGATTCTCAACTTACATGAGGAGAAATATCAGATTAACAGCAGACCTCTTCACAGAGACCTGGCAGGCCAGAAAGGGCTGGCATGATATTTTCAGGGTACTGCATGAGTATTCATGCAGCCAAGAATACTTTATCCAGCAAGGCTGTCATTCAGAATAGAACGAGAGATAAAGAGCTTCCAAGATAGACAGAAACTGAAAGAATATGTGACCACCAAACCAGATCTGCCAGAAATATTAAGAGGGACCCTGTAAAAGTAAGAGGGAGACCAAAGGAACAATTCACAAAAACAGGGACTGAATAGTTAATATGATGATATTAAATTCATATCTTTCAATAATTATTGTGAACGTGAATGAGCTAAATGATCCCATCAAAAGACCCAGGGTATCAGACTGAATAAAAAAGCAAGACCCATCTTTATGCTGTCTACAAGAGACACATTTTATTTTTTTTATTTTTATTTTTTATAGATTTTATTTATTTATTCATGAGAGACAGAGAGAGAGAGAAACACAGAGAGAGAGAAAGAGAGAGAGAGAGGCAGAAACGCAAGGAAGAGGGAGAAGAAGGCTCCATGCAGGGAGCCTGATCCCAAGTCTCCAGGATCTCACCCTGGGATGAAGATGGCCCTAAACTGCTGAGCCACCTGGGCTGCCCAAGGGACACATTTTAGACCTAAGGACACCTACAGCCTGAAAATTAAAGGGTGGAGACATTTACCATTCAAATGGCCCTCAAAAGAAAGCTGAGGGAGTAATCTTCATATAAGATAAATTAAAATTTATCCCAAAGACTGTAGTAAGAGATGAAGAGGGCACTATATCATACTTAAAGGGTCTATCCAACAAGAAGACCTAACAATCATGAATATTTATGCCCCTAATGTGGGAGCTTCCAAGAATATCAATCAATTAATAACTAAAGTTAAGAGATACTTAGATAATAATACACTTATAGTAGGAGACTTTAACACAGCACTTTCTGCAAATGACAGATATTCTAAGCAGAACACCACCAAAGAAACAAGGGCTTTAAATGATAGACTGGACCAGATGGATTTCACAGATATATACAGAACTTTCCAACTGAACGAAACTGAATGCACATTCTTCTCAAGTGTTCATGGAACTTTCTCCAGAATAGACCACATACTAGGTCACAAATCAGGTCTTAACTGATACCAAAAGATTGGGATTGTCCCCAATCCCAATTTTCAGACCACAATGCTTTGAAATTAGAACTCAATCACAAGAAGAAATTTGGAAGAAATGACGCCTGGGTGGCTCAGCAGTGGAGCATCTGCCTTTGGCTCAGGGCTTGATCCCAGGATCCGAGATCAAGTCCTACATCAGAATTCTGCAGCCTGCTTCTCCCTGTGCCTGTGTCTGCCTCTCTCTGTGTGTCTCTCATGAATAAATAAATAAATCTTTAAAAAATATATATTTGGAAGAAATTCAAACACATGGAGGTTAAAGAACATCCTATTAAAAGATGAATGGGTTAACCAGGAAATTAGAGAAGAATTTAAAAGATTCATGGAAGCTAATGAAAATGAAGATACAACCATTCAAAATCTTTGGGATACAGCAAAAGAGGTCCTAAGAGGGAAATACATTGCAAATCAAGCTTCTCTCAAAAAATTGGAAAAACCTCTAATACACAAGCTAACTTCACACCTAAAGGAACTGGAATAAGAACAGCAAATAAAGTCCACACCAAGCAGAAGAAGAGAAATAATAGAATTTGAGCAGAACTCAATGAAATAGAGACCAGAAGAACTGTAGAACAGATCAACAAAACCAGGAGCTGGTTTTTGAAAGAATTAATTAGATAGATAAATCCCTAGCCAGCTTTATTGAAAAGAAAAGAGAAAAGGCTTAAATTAATAAAATCATGAATGAAAGAGGAGAAATCACAACCAATACCAAGGAAATACAAATAATTTTAAATATGTATTATGAGTAGCTATATGCCAACAAATTAGGCACCCTAGAAGAAATGGATGCATTTCTGGAAAACCACAAATTATCAAAACTGGATCAGGAAGAAATATAAAACCTGAATAGGTCAATAACCAGGAAGAAAATTAAAGCACTCATCAAAAACTTCCCAAGACACTCTGGACACAAAAGTCCAGAGCCAGATGGCTTCCCAGTGGATTTCTATGGAACATTTAAAAAAGAAATAATACCTATTCTACTAAAGTTGTTTTGAAGGATAGAAAGGGATGGAATACTTCCAAACTCATTTTATGAGGCCTGTACCACCTTGATTCCAAAACCAGACAAAGACTGCCCCCCCAAAAGGAGAATTATAGACCAATATCCCTGATGAACACGGATGCACAGAGATGTCCACTCTCACCACTGCTATTCAACATAATACTAGAAGTCCTAGTCTCAGCAATCAGATAACAAAAAGAAATAAAAGGCGTTCAAATGGGCAAAGAAGAAGTCAAACTCTCCCTCTTTGCAGATGACATGATACTGTACATAGAAAACCCAAAAGACTCCACCCCAAGATTGCTAGAACTCATACAGCAATTTGGCAATGTGGCAGGATACAAAATCAATGCCCAGAACTCAGTGGCATTTCTATACACTAACAATAAGACTGAAGAAAGAGAAATAAAGGATTCAATCCTATTTACAATTGTACCCCAAACCATAAGATACCTAGAAATAAACCTAACCAAAGAGGCAAAGATCTGGACTCTGAAAACTATAAAACTATAAAACACTTTGAACAAAATTGAAGAGGACACAAAGAAATATACAAACATCTCATGTACATAGATTGGGAGAACAAATATTGTTAAAATGTCTATACTATTCAAAACAATCTACAGATTTAATGCAATGCCTATCAAAATACCACCAGCATTTTGGTAGAACAAACAATCTTAGAATTTGTATGGAGGGATCCCTGGGTGGCGCAGCGGTTTGGCGCCTGCCTTTGGCCCAGGGCGCGATCCTGGAGACCCGGGATCGAATCCCACGTCGGGCTCCCGGTGCATGGAGCCTGCTTCTCCCTCTGCCTGTGTCTCTGCCTCTCTCTCTCTCTCTGTATGACTATCAAAAATAAATAATTAAAAAAAATTTGTATGGAACCACAAATGACCCTAAATAGCCAAAGCAATCTTGAAAAAGAAAAGCAAAGCTGGAGGCATCACAATCTGGACTTTAAGTTATATTACAAAGCTGTAGTCATCAAGACAGCATGGTACTATCACAAAAACAGATACACAGATCAATGGAACAGAACAGAAAACCAGAAATAAAGCCACAATCGTATGGTCAATTGATCTTAGACAAAGAACGCAAGCATATGCAATGAGAAGAAGTCTCTTCAACAAAAATCTCTTCAACAGCAACATGCAGAAGAATGAAACTGGACTACTTTTTTACACCAGCCTCAAAAATAAATTCAAAATGCATCAAAGACTTATACGTGAGACAGGAAACCATTAATATTTTATTTTTAAATAATCTCTGTTACCATCATGGCATTCAAACTTACAACCCTGAGATCAAGAGCCACGTGCTCCATAGACTGAGCCAGCCAGGTACCCTTTTCGTTTTTTCAATTAAAAAAGAAAGAGAGAGGGATCCCTGGGTGGCGCAGCGGTTTGGCGCCTGCCTTTGGCCCAGGGCGCGATCCTGGAGACCCGGGATCGAATCCCACGTCGGGCTCCCGGTGCATGGAGCCTGCTTCTCTCTCTGCCTCTCTCTCTCTCTATCTCTCTCTCTCTGTGACTGTCATAAATAAATAAAAATTAAAAAAAAAAAAGAGAGAGAGAGCAGAAAGCATTTCAAATAGAAATTACAGAGGAAGCAAAAAACCATATAATAAACTTGTGTTTAAAATTCAAGATCAATGCTTGGAACAATCGTTTGATCTTTATGGTTTTGTGAAATCAAAGTACATTTATTTCTTGAAATACAGAAATAGTAAAAGATAAATCATGTCTATTAATTTTCAATTTTCAAAACCTACAGAATAGGAAACTTATCATTATAAATTTTAGAAATATAAAATTCATAATGTGGCTAATATAGTTTGTTAAGGTGGTAGAGAAATGATGTGAAAGAACAGTGATTTTTCCTCTCATACTTAAAGAAATAAAGCCATACTTAACATATTAATAAATAGTGTATACTTTTATACTTTTAAAAGTTAGAAAAATAAAAACAATAGTCAAAACTAAGAAAAATTAGATAAGGGAAAACACAGCATAGAATGAATAAAACTAACATTGAAAACTCATTACTGCCAAAGTCTTGGGCTAAAAATGGAAGCAGATTGGAAGGCTACTATGTTTATTTTATAATCTTATGTGACACTGAATGTTACCCCCATGTGCATATAATATTTTGAATTAAAAGATGTCTCTATTTAGATTAGATGTATGCGGTACATGGATGGAGGTGACAATGAATTTCCACGGCACAGTGGAAAATGTACCTGAATACCCTTGAATAAAGACGGATTTTAGTTGTGTCTCTGTCTTAAGTAGCCATTGGATTCTGGATATATTTCTTAATCTCTTCATATCTTACTTTCCCTTTATGAAAATATAATAACTACAGAATAGCTATACATTTTTTCCTATCTGATCTACAGTGTGATATTCAATATCCACAAATGTGCTTTAAAAAACAAATAGTGTAATCTAAACTAGCTGGTGATGTTTTACTCAGTTTCAGTCTGTAATTTTTCTCTTCTCATTCTTATAGCTTTATTATATTCACAAATCTTGTGGTTTCAAGTAAGAGCTTTGATGCCTAAATAAATTATTGATTTAGTGTAAGAAAAGGCATGAGTGCCATTTTAACTTATACAGCATTTAAAGCTAGTACTGTTTAATCCTCTGACTAAATTAAATATACTATGTAACCAAAAAATAAAAATGTTGCCAGAGGTCATAAGACATTATCTAAAATAGCCATGTCTTTGGGGAAAGAATATGTGAATGTTTTGGCAAAATTTATAGAGGGAGAAATTAGTCCTGTAATTGAGCATTGGCAATGATTTCCATAATAGTCACCTCAATGTTATGGGCAAAGAAAGAAAACATAGTATTAGCAACATTTTATTGTCACTTTAATTAGAATTATTAAGTCTTCCAAAATGATATGATGTAATCCTATAAGGGATTGCAGTGTTCTGATACATTTTGGTTTCTATTATAAACCTTAAAGTAAAAAGCGAGTGTCATAATCACTACTTATAGGCATTCAACAATTATTGCATATAACATTATGTTGTATATAACATGTTAATAATACATATTAAAATATTTAACAATTATATATTGACTATTTAATATAGGTAATGTATTATATAACATTATACATTATATATGTACTGTATATATGCATATATGCATATATATATATACAATGCCAACCATACATCAAACATGCCAGGACTTATAAACAAGATTAATTAATAATCTTTTGGGACTACAATGAAATAAAAAAGGATGATGACAATAGAGATAACCAAAAATGCCCTAGAATATAAATAAACTTTTTAATAGTGTATGGCAATGGACATTTATATTTTAACCTCATTACTCAGAGTTTCAATGAGATTAAAATTTGTCATTGAGCACATAGTAAGATCTATAAAGTGGCAAAAGTACATTCATCTTAAAATCATGTATACAGGGCAGCCCCGGTGGCTCAGCGGTTTAGCAGCGTCTTCAGCCCAGGGCGGGATCCTGGAGACCCAGGATCCAGTCCCATATCGGGCTCCCTGCATGGAGCCTGCTTCTCCCTCTGCCTGTGTTTCTGCCTCTCTTTCTATGTCTCTCATGAATAAATAATTAAAAATCTTAAAAAAAAATCTTGTATACATAATTACTTAATGATCATGTTGAGTAGAATTAACCTTCCTGTTATAACTAAGGAACCTGAAAAAATACAGGTTTTTTTGACCTCATAAAATACAGCAAACTTATGATACAAGAATAAATTTGGAGTCTGAGTATAGAAACTTCTAATTTAGTGATTCACTGGAACATGCACAATTGTTCTACTATGTGGGTGAGACTGTGGTAAACAAGTGCTTTGAATTGATATGTTTAAAATTGATATGTTCTTTATTCTCTCATCTGTGCTTTTCCTGATTCATGTTGCCAATAATCTATTTATGGCCAAAGGAACACCTTTAATAAAATGGGCTTTAATGAAGGAAAAATACTGTTTAAAGCATCATTTTTGTATAGATTTTTTTTTTCAATTTCCTCCAGTGTAATCTGTGTGTCATAATACTTTCTCAGCAGTATTTTCAAAGAAACTTGTTTTTGTGTTATTCTCTACTACAAATAATATGTACAGCTTCAACATACGTTATTATCATTATGAATCAGAATTAAGTATTATCCCCATGAAAACTTTCTATATGTTTAACTTATGTATTGTGTGTTAACACATGCCCCCAAATAACTGACAGACTCATGAATTGATATGATTCTTTGGTTCTTAGGTAGTTTGCCACAAATATTTAAAAACTTAAATTAAAAACAAAAATATCTCCTGTCCCAAAGAGTTTGGTATGCTTTTATATGAATATGTAGATGCTGCATTTTTGTGTCTAGAGGAGAAATACATACTTCATTTATTTTTTTATCTGAAGGCTATTTTTAAGCCCCACTATTGTTTTTGATATTAATAGTATTAATAGGAAGAATGGCTATCACAAATAGTAATGTAATTGGTTTTACATAAAATCTTACCACCACTAGAATCTGAATAGTCAGTTAAATTTGATAGATAACCAAAAATAACTTTTTATTTTTTCTAGAATATAGTTTAGGTTAAAAAAAAACTATAGTATTAAAAAATATAATAACTTGCTCAATAAACTAGTCTTGTAAACAACTGCAAAATCCATGACTTCTTATCCATTTTGTAATCACCTAGTAGTGTAAAAAGAAAAATCACTAAAAATCATCCAATCCAGATTAGGTTTTGCCAGAGTATACAAAGTTGAAAAGAAATTTAATTATTAAAACTGATGAAGTTTTTAAAAATATTTTATTTATTTATTTGAGAGATAGAGTGTGCATGCCAGAGAAAGCAAGAGTGGAGTGGGGGGCAGAGGAAGAAGGAGAAGCATGTCGCCCACTGAGCAGGAAGCCCAATGCAAGGGTAGATCCTAGGACCCTGAGATCACGACCTGAGCCAAAGATACTTGACTGATTGAACCACCCAGGCACCCCTAAAATTGATGAACTTTGTAAAAGTTCTAGGTTCAAAGAATGAAGAAGAAAAATCTTCGTTTATAAAATATTACTACTATTACTATTACTACTAAAAATAACAAATCAGATGAAGAGACCAAAACAGAACATCTTATTAGAAAAAGAGCAAGCTACTTAGTTTGAATGTTGCACTATCGAGAAGGATGTTAGGGTTTATGCAGTACCCAGAACTTACTGCTGAATAATCAAGTTCAAAAAGATGGTTACACAGTAGTCCTTCTTTATCTGCAGGAATATGTTGCAAGACCCCCAGTGGATGCCTGAAACTGCAGATATTACTGAACTCTATATATTCCGTGCTTTTTCCTATGCAGACATACCTATCATAATGTTTAATTTACAAATGCTGATTTATAAATCTCTCAGTAAGAGATTAACAGCAATAACTAATAATAAAATAAAATAGAGCAATTATAACAAAATGCTGTGATAGGAGTTATATGACTGTGGTTTTTCCTTCAAAATATTTTATTGTATTGTACTCACCCTTCTTAATATGATGATGTGAGATGATAGGATGCCTATGTGATGAGATGAAGTGAAATAAATAATGTAGATGTGGCACAGTGTTAGGCTACTACTGACCTCTAAATGTCAGAAGGAAGACTATCTGCTTCTAGACTGAGGTTGATCACAGGTAACTTAAACCACAGAAAGCAAAACTCTGAATAAAAGGAATTACTGCACATGATCCAGAAGTAGCAGGTTGTTCCTGGGAGGACAGCCACCTTAGTGGACTAGATAACAGTGGCCGTAAAGTTCTTTTTCTGTGGAAAAGGGAATTGTCCTTCCTCTACCTTCAAAGCAATGTGCCAGATGGAAGTGTTTGATATGCACTAATACAAGCTATGCTGGACTGGCTTGGATGCTGATGGAGATGTTCATTCAGGTCATGGTAAATGCTATGTTTATCTGAGAACCTTTTGCATAGGCCTTCCATGTAAACTCATTGCTATAAAATCACACAACCATTCAAATGTCCATATCAAATTTGTTCTCTCAACTTTGTCTTATAAGTTTTAAAGATGTTTTAAAAAGGGCGATACTCAAGAAAATGGGAAAAGACTGTATTGAAATATTTATATGGTTATTAAGACATGGACTGGTTAAAGAGACATGGATGGGATTGAAATGCAGCACTGATAGAGGTGAAGTGGACTGATTGGAGACTTTATACATTTAAAGGCCTAAATAAATTACTCTATTTTACTCAATTTGGAGGAAGTTGTAAATCTAAAGGCAAAAATGGAAATGAGAAACCTGACCTCAAAGCATCAGGTTTAAATTAATCAGGAAGAGCATTGACAAAGGGACCAGGGTCCCTTGGCCCTGCCCCTGCCATATGCACATGTATAGTCAAATGGCCAGGGGTGGAGAAGAAACTTTCTGAGGCTCCTTGACATGGGAGCCCAATGAACTGTGATTCCAAAGCTTTAGTGAAGACCTAACAGGGCTACAATTAGATTGAAAGGATGTATATGTGCAACCTTTGATGAATTAAGGTGAAAGTTTGGATAAGAATTGCTTTAGAGAAGATAGGTGCCTGTATTAACATCGTGGGGCAAACTGTATTCACTTTTAATGTGGAATGGTACTGAGCAGAAAACGATTCGTGTACTGGAATGAGGAGATTGAGGGAATTACTTTCCAGGAGGAAGATACTACCATGACTGAAATTTTCCTGAAGCCTAAATGCTGTGTCCTTAATGAAACACTTTTTGTTACTTTCTTTACTGTTCTTTACCCATTCTTAGAAGGATGGAGTAGCTCTTCTCATCATGAGCCTTATACTTTTCAAGAATTACAGTGGTATCTAGTCTTTCTATCTTACTTTTTTTATATATTAAGATCTTTTAACCTCCTCTCTTATTACTTTAGACTCTCACTCTACTTCCTGACCATCATACCACAGAGCCACTGAATGCTTTGATAGAATGTTGCTTTTGTCTCAGAGAAACCTATTCACTTATCAAGTAAACACTCAAGTTGGTTTAGACAGATCTACAGTATAAAATTGCCTCTTAGTTTCTTTGCATCACTTAATTCCAAATTTCTACATAGAAAAACAAGTTTTTATTCTTTGTTTTAAAGATTTTTTTTTTCATAGGGAGACAGGAGAGCTTGAGCAGGGGAAGGGGCAGAGGGAGACAATCTCAAGCAGACTCTGTGCTGGGCATGGAGCCTGATGTCTGGCTTGATCTGACAACCCTGAGATCATGATCTGAGCCACAACCAAGACTTGGATGCTCAACTGACTGATCCACCCAGTCACCCCCAGGTTTTTATTCTTATATCCAAATCTAATATTCTATGAGCATTTGTTTTCTATTGCTGCTGCAACAACTTTGGTGACTCAACACAAATTTATTCACTTAAAATTATGGACACCAGAGTCCTGAAATTAGTTTGTGCTAAAATCAAAGTGATGGCAGGGTTGGTTTCATCTGGAGGCTCTAGGGAAGAGTCCATTCCCTTGCCTTTTAAAGCTTTTGTAGACTTCCTGAATTTCTTGGCTCATGTCTGCTTCCTCATATCATTCTAACTTCCGTTGTCACATTTCCTATTTCTTCCTTTGCCCTCATTCTTTTGGCCTTCTTATAAGGACCCTTGTGAGAACATTTAGGGCCAACTCAGATATTATCTAAGGTAATTATCCAGGAAAGAAGATAATCTTGGAATTATCCAGGATAATTATCAAGGAAACATTCACATATCTGTTGCCATATAAGGTGACATTCACAGATTGTGGAGATGGTGAAGTGGACACATTAAGGGACAATTATTCCATCCATCATCCACTATCATAGTTTAAATTTGTTAATGTCAGTATTTTGAACTACTTAAATTTCTACTTTTTATTTTTTTCCTTGTATACAAATGTTCCATGCAAAGTATACAGATGTTCCATGAATCCATTTATCTGTTTTATAACATGATTTTCAGCTTATGTGCAATCCACACATATCTGGTGTTTACTGCTAATGGGGAGAAAGGTAAATGGAAAACACTGAAACAGTGTCATCAATCTTTCTTCTTTAATAATGAGATGCAAGTGACTTTTGACTTCTTGGCTGGTTATCTAATTGGAATGTTAAAAAAATCTTCTTGAACTCTGGCCAACTTAGATCTTGAAGCTGCTGTTTATGTGACTCATTTCTTCCCCTATCTCATTAGTTTCTATCTATTAACCCATATTATATGAAATTTATCATCAAATTAATATTAATTACTTACCTCTCCCAAATACTCCCTTTATTATTCATCTAGGCATTTTCCTGTCACCTGTGTGACACTATGTGAATTAACATTTCTAGAGTAGCAAGGATTTTAGGAATATCTAATTTTACTAGTCAGAAGAAGTGTCTGGACCACTTACATGATTAAATAATTTTAATAAGTGGTAAAATTTTGAACCCCTCTTCTCCTAAATCAAGTGAGTAAATCTTGAATCCGTATCACAGTGGGTATAAAATAATTTGTGAAACTCTTACCTGTGATATTTCCAGTTTTAGAAATAGTTGGTACTAATATGTTAATCTTAGCAATTCATTCTATAAAAACACCTTGGTGCTGTAGAAATGGTGTGGGTTTTAGATACAAAAAAGGGATCCTCTACACCTACCACTCACTTTTTGATAATTTGGCAAAATTCCTACAGTCTTTGTATCTCAGTTCTCTTTTCTGTTAAAAGGAGTTAACAAATACTACCAAAGATTGTAAAGTAGTTTTGAAGGTCGATGAAATAATGACTCTAACTACTCTGTCACAACTTAGACATTCAAAATAAATTCATTTCTGCCAATTTCATTATCAGTCTTTAATTCACTTTTGTATGCAAAATCCTAGGTATTGGAATTAAGTTCTAAGAGTTTACTATTTGTTTTTGTTTAATTATAATAAAAACTGCCCAAGAGAAGTTATGAAGTATGTGATCATATAAACCCAGCTGGCTTCTTTTAAGAATCTCTATAGTACAGCAGTCCCCATGATAAACTTTAACTCAGTCACATGATTATTCATTAGATCTATGGGTCAAACTGAAACAATCCATAGATGAAACGATGGATATTTGAAATCTTCAAAATTTTAAACTAATATGTTAATATGTTCTTCCATAAAAGGAAAAATATTGTTGAGAGAATTAATTTTTTGAATTGGTTAATCAGTACATAATCTACAAAGAGGTGAGCTTTATGGTAAGCCTACATAATAATCAAAAGAAGCATCCATGCCAAAAGCCGGAATCAGTGTTACTATCTGATTCACATTTTAGACACACTTGCCACATGGATGGAAAAATCTCAGTCCATGGAGTATTCTTGGATGGCATTGACAACTACATTTACTTTTCCAACAGGTTGATCTTTTTAACTTTTTTTACATGATTTTTCTCTAAGCAAAATAGCAGATGATGAATTAGATTTCTGCTTTGCAAATTAAAATTACATCTATTTTTGTCTTATTATACTCATGGTATCATGTTGCATGTTTGGGATTTCTAAAACTCTTTGTGATATCATTTTCACAATTCTTTGATTTATTTTCCTAATCACCTTTTACATGGAGATTTTATTTTTTCTCTCATAATGCAAACTTACTATTATCATTTTTGTCACTATATATTAGAGTAAATTGATTGTCATTCTCAATTACACATACTAATAATCCAGATTAACTGCTGAGAAAGCCAAAGTAATTTTACTGTTTTGTTTTATAATGAAAATTATTAAATTTGCAATTCTGTAATGAATATTGTTTTTCCTAGACCAATAGGCCTGATGGATTGCAGAAGGGAGAAGAAATGTTCCAAAAACTTGCTAGTAGGGGCGTCTGGGTGGCTCAGTGGTTGAGTGTCTACCTTTGGCTCAGGTCATGATTCCCAGGTCCTAGGATCAAGACCTGCATGGGGCTGCCTGCAGGGACCTTGCTTCTCCCTCTGCCTACATCTCTACCTTTCTCTCTCTGTGTCTTTCATGAATAAATAAATAAAATCTTAAAAAAAAGAAAGCATATGTTAGTCAGTTAGCCATATTATGGCTTTGAAAATGTCTTTTATGCAATATAGTTATACTTTTATCCAATTTTCTGTTGTTGTTTGGGAAAAAATTACTAATTATACTGAATTGAATTTTCTTAAATCATTGGCTCATAGTGTAATGTGCTTAAAAAGAAATATTTCTGTTTACCTAATGCTATCTGAGGACCACTTTTACAGAAGCTTGATTATTAAGACACAAAATTATGGAAGTGTATTTAAAATAGTAAAATAACTGGGATGCCTGGGTGGCTCAGTGGTTAAGCATCTGCCTTTAGCTCAGGGTGTGATCCTAGAGTCCTGGGATGGAGTCCCACATCGGGCTCCATGCATGGAGCCTGCTCCTCCCTCTGCCTATGTCTCTGCCTCTCTCTCTCTCTCTGTGTCTCTCACGAATAAATAAATAAAATCTTTAAAAAATAGTAAAATAACTTTATTAAATATAAGCTTTATCTACATATTTTAACCACAGTATTATTAAAGTTAAAAGTGTCAAAGAATCTGCCTTGATGGAACCACAATATATCAAAAAATTAAATTTTAATCTAAAGTCACTTTTAAAAGAGACAAATATTGAAAAAAATAATGTGGAAAATACTCGAGTATATACTCGAGTAAATTTTATTTGATTTCAATAATATTTTTAAAAAGCAATAAATCAAATTAACTGTCTGGCATTCAGTGTAATGAAGAAAGAGCAAGGAAGCTAGTCAATTTACAGTCTCATATATACCACTCCTTGTCTAGGACTGTCATGGTATTTGATGTTATTTTCTTATACAATTAATGCTCATAAATAAGACTACTATGATCCTTTTAACATAACATATATTACTGACTTTAATATCACTTATAAAATAATTACTAGTTCATGCTGCATTTTTCTTAGAGTATATAATCTCTAGATTAAATTGTTTTTGTGCATACTTTCTTTATCTAAAAATTCCTAGAACAATTCTGAGTTCTTTTTTTTTTTTTCAATTCTGAGTTCTGAGAGTAGAGTATTCACATTCACATGATACTAAGTTGAGATTTCTGATAGTTTAATAATCTCAAATTCAATAAGTTTTATCCTCAGTATGATAAAATTAGACATTTTTAAAATAACATTTCTGATTCTATTCTTGTCCAAAAAGTCATCATATAGAAAAATTCAATGGGTTGGATCCTTAAGTTGAGAATAAATCTTGTGCACAGCTTGGAACAGAAGTGGCATTCTGACTTGCAGTAGAAGAAAAGCACTCAGACTTCTAGTTGTCATTACCTCCATTTAAATGTTTTGAACATTAGTATCATTGTTAAGGGCAAAATGATAGTTAACTTTTAGCATTTGGGGTTGCTTACATTTAGCCAGCTATTGTGATAGGTCTTTATATTTTCTCTTTTACTTTGAAAAACTACACTATGAAATATGAATTAATAATAATATCTCATTGAATAGAAGGAGACTTTTTTCTTGTAATGTCAGTATGAGTGGCTAAAGCAAAGAGCCCTAATGATTTCACACATTTGAAAATTATTTTATTATAATAGTGTTATTCAAAGTGTGGTTTCTGGAACTCTAAGGGAACCCTGATGTCTAAACAGGCTTCCTAAAAAAAAATAAATAAATAAAAAAAATAAACAGGCTTCCTAAGAATTCTCAGACATCATTTGCCTATTTTACTCTGTTGAAATTACACTGATAATGAAAAGGCAAGGTTGGGTAATACTGCTGTTTCCTTAGTATGAATTAAGGCAATGGCAATAAACTGTGCAAGTATCATTGTATCCTTTACTATTGTCCACTTGTAGAAAAATAAAACAAGGAAGAAAAAGAACAAAAGCAAAAACGCAGTTTAACTACAATATTTTTGATAAAGCTTTAAAATTTATCACATTTATTAAATTTCAATCGGTGAATACATGTCATTTTAATATTATCTGTGATAAAATGAGAAGCCCACACATTTTTGTGTGGTGTATATTGAACAATGATGGTTTTCTCAAGAAAAATACTTGCAGTGAGTGTGCAACTCCCAAGTTGCCCTAGCCACTTTTTTTTCATACAACACAATTTTTCCTTGAAATACTGATTGAAAGATAAACTGTAGCTATTAAGATTTGGATACTTTGCAGACATTTTCTTGAGAATAAGTGAACTATATCTATCCCTTCAAGAAAAACAAATGAAACTATTTGTTGCCAATAATTAAAGTTGAGCTTCTAAGCAAAAATAAAAATTTTGACAGAATTTTAACCACTTTCATGAGCTTGAAAGTTCCCTAATACTTAAAATTCTTCTTATTACACCAGTGGCTCTATTATCAAATTTGATCTTCCAGTATCGTATAATGAAATTTTTCAACTTTTGTTAGATCTCCATAACATAGTGAACTAATACATTTGAAATGAGCAGAGCACTATATTACAACCTATGCATCAGAAAATGATTCATTCATAGCACAAGATAGGTCAATAGATTTTAACAAAGTAGGAAAAGTTCATTGATATGGCTTCAGATTTCACACTAAAATTAATCTTTAAACATTACTTGTAAAGTTTTTTTTTTTTTTACTTGTAAAGTTTTGATGTACCATCAGTGAAAAATATCCATACTTATTTAGAGACTCTAATAAGATACCTCTTCCTTTTCTTTCTTTTTTAATTTATTTATTTATTAATGAGAGACACAGAAAGGGAGAAAGAGAGAGAGGCAGAGACACAGGCAGAGGGAGAAGCAGGCTCCATGCAGGGAGCCCAATGTGGGACTCGATCCCGGGTCTCTAGGATCAGGCCCTGGGCAGAAGGCCGCGCTAAACCTCTGAGCCACCCTGGCTGCCCATCTCTTCCCTTCCTAAGTGAGATAAAATATTCTTAATATACTTCAGGAAAAAAAAATTAAGACAGCTTGAATGCAGAAGTGTTTATAATAATTTGGCAGTCTTTTATTTAGCCATATAGTTAAGAGATTTGCTAAATTATAAACAATGCTGCTCTTCTATTTTTTTTAAGATTTATTTATTTATTTGAGAGAAGGAAAGCATGAACATGTGTGCAAAGGGAGGGGTAGAGGGAGAGAATCTTCAAGCAGACACCCTCTGAGAACAGAGCCCCAGGGAGACTCCATCTTAGGACCCAAGAGATCGGGCTCTGAGCTGAAACCAAGAGACAGATAGACATTCAACCCACCAAGCCAGGCACCCCATCACCATTTTTTTATTTTGAAGAATATTATTTTTTTTCTAAGTAGTGATATTTATGTAGCATGGAAGGGGTTATTATGTTTAGTTTTAAATTAATAAATACTTTTTTAACTGCTAAGTTTTAAGCACATGTGGTTTAATTTCACAAAATCTTTGCAGTAGAAAGCAACTATAGGTTTGAAAAGGTTGAGAATTGTTTTACTGCATGCCAAGAGAACAAATTATAGAGTCTCAAGTAAAGAGGCAGAGAAAGTAGTTAAAAGGTGAAGAACAGTGGGGATTCAATTAGTGGCACTCGTAACAAAAAGATGGGGGCAGATTCAGTGATATTTAAATATAGACAAAACAGGAATTGTTCAGCAATTCATTGTGAAATATGATAGAAAAAAAGATTCAGGAATGATCCAGAGTTACCTAGCATGAACGATTCAATGGACAGTGACATTTACTAAAATAGGAGCAAAAACAGTCTCTGTGAGTGTGGAGGTAGGAAGGAAGGTGAGCTAATGTGGCAAAGAATTATGAGTTCAAATTCAAAATAGTGAATCCTTTCTTTGGTTGGATCCTGTTATTATTATTATTATTATTATTATTATTATTATTATTTATGGGAGACACACAGAGAGAGGCAGAGACATAGACAGAGGGAGAAGCAGGCTCCTCAAGGAGAGCCTGATGTGGGACTCAATCCTGGGACTCCAGGGATGAGCCAAAGGCAGATGCTCAACCACTGAGCTACCCAGGCATTCACGGATCCTATTCTTTATTGCCTTTTTATGAACTATCACTCAGTAATTTATCACAATTTAAAACTATTCCTGGGGCTTCTGTCTCTGTCTGTCTCTGTCTTTGTCTCTCTCTCTCTCTCTCTCTCCTCTGTCTCTATGAATAAATAAATTTTTTAAAAAATCTTAAAAAAAAACTGTTCCTGCTCTCTTGCTGTTGAGAGTTTAGGTAAAACTAAAAAAAGTTTAGGTAAAACCAATGTCTTTCAGAATCTTACATTCTTTACTAATCCCTTATTCTTGAAACTCATTCACTTCTTGGTTCTTGGTATCGGTGTCTTCCTGAGAATTTTTGTCCTCTTACTCTTGCAATCTTTTCCTCCTCTCCCTATATGTCAATTATTGGTTATTTTCAAGACTTTGAGTTAATTTTGTGCTGGAAATGCACCATTTAGCTGCATCTTCAAGGTATGGAGGAATAAGGTCAGCAGACAGCCTTTAGCTTTCATCTTCTTTAGTGTCTGTCTCAGTGAAGAGAGCTACCTGTCCAGAGGGCACTCTATCCCCAAGACAACTTATTTCTGATGACTGGGCAAGGCAAGTGTATAAATGCCCAGTCATTTCAGTTCAATGCTGGTAAGCAGTTCTCACAGAAGAAAAAAAAATTCCTGCCAGGTTGCCACTGGCTTTGTTGGGAATACATTAAATTTCAACTTCTCCCTCTGCTCAACCCTCTTCCCTCCCAATTTTTCACATATATTGAGCCCACACACTGCATATTAACATCTGCTTCCAGAGATTAAACCTGCAGAAGTTGATGTTAGGAGTGGTTTTAGGAGTACATTGTAGGATGAAGTTTTGGAGCTAGGTAATATATGAACCACCTGGCACTGAGAACCTCATAACCAACATTTTCTGGCACAAGATGGAAGTCCAGTTGTTAAAACATTTATTCCTGGTGAATTGGGACAGTAGCATTTGAATGGAAGGTAGAGCAAGTATGATATGTCTTTCATTTCAAACTTATGTGAAATGGTAACTGAAAGAACAATGGGATTGGATGCTTTTTTACTAAACTACACTAACTCAGTAGAAAATAATGTTACTAAGGAAAATTAATAGGTGGTTGAAAACCCAGAGGAAAGGCCAAAGGTTTTCTTTGCAAGATAAATGAAACCTTCCTCTCCTTCAGTAGAGAAGTAAAGAAATCTGAGAACCAAGGTAAAGACATAATAATGGCTGAGTGGTTTAACTTTACAGAAAGAGAAGTCTCCAACCAAAGCTGGTCTACCATTCTGAAGTCAGGGCTCTAGCTGAAAATATCTGGGATTTTGATAGATGCAATGAAATATGTAGGTAGATATCTCCAAAGATTTTGACCACATAGTCTCCTCTGAAACTTCTGAGCCTGTAGAAGTGACCCACCCCTTCCTACAAAAACAAAAACTCCCAAATTGTTGGGGAAAAAATGCAGAGGCATTTTTGTAGAAATCAAGAGTGCTCTTCTTAGGCTACTTCTTGTCCATTAGATCTATAATGAGGGTTAATTCACAGTATGACATAGATAGGACATGAAAGGCTTGAAATAAGGGTGGAAAGGAGTAAACTCCAAAGGAGCTAGAGAACCTAGATATCATATATCAGCAAGGGTGGGGAATAGATGTGTGAGTGGATTCTTGGTGACATCAGGATGTAAAATTGGGAGGGGAAGAAATGATTGACCTGAAGCACTCTCCCAAGATACAGGATTTTACCTCCTGGAAATGACCCCAGAAAATGGTGTGACTTCACCACTAGGAAGACTCCTAGAAAGAAGTAAAACATGATAAGCAATTTTGACTAAAGTTGAAATGCCAAAGCTGTAATAAGAAATGTTGGAGGAAGGGAATAAAAGGCTCAAGGGATTAGACGTGCTAGAACAGATATACTATCTACAGCTGGAAGATGCAGTAAAAGATTATTTTTCACCAGACAGTTCAGCAGTCATACTATTCTTAAAATCATAAGGTTTTCACTGAGAAGAGGAACACTCTTACTACTAAAAAGATCATGGGTTGCTCTCCTTTCTAGGCAAGAGCTAATGGTATTGAAAACTTATGGCGGAACTTGGCCAGGAAACATTGAAAATTGTGATAAACCCCTGAAACAATAGAAGCCATATGGTGGTGCTTAACCCCAGAAGGCAAGTGGATACAATTGTCATAATGAGTGTCACAGTCAAGTGGCTGCCAAGAGGGTCTCACCACATAGACATGCTTAATAGAGCATAGTCATATTAGGGAGAAAATAAATGGACACCCAAAGAGAATTTTAAATTTATGTTGGAATCTGTGGGTATCTTGAGTAGCAAAATAAAATAGGCAGCCTTGTTCTATACTGTAGTTATCTAAAATATATTTGTTGGTTTTATGACTAACAGTTGTATGACAAAGTTTGTATGCTATGTAGGAAAGAATTATCGTTTGCAAATTACAGTGGAGAATGAGGAGGGATGGGGAAGGCATTTAAGACACATACAATAAATGAAGATATGAGGATAAATGATCTTAAGTAGGGATAGCAAGGGAATGAAGAGAAGTGCAATGGAAAAACACAAAAACTTTATAAAGGAAAAATAATAATTGGTTACTCCAAAATTTGAAAGTAGGAATGATGGAAAAATAATGAGGAGTAATAGTAAATCAAATATGAAATTAGTTATTTCAAATTAGACTAAATGGGATAATAAAGCTTGCATAAAAATTAGTCTTTATTTTATTCACTCAAACGTATTTATTGCAAGACTTTTCTGTGTTAAAATGTCAATATTGAATTATACCCCTTTGTAATGAAATGAGAAATTAAAAAAAAGGAACAAATGTTGAGGAAGAAGAAATCCTGTGCCTTATTTTTTGAGCAGTTAAAAAAAATTACTCTTTTTAGGAGGAAAAAGGTAACAATTTTTTTGTATGATGCAACAGTGAATATCCCAGAAGACTAAATTATTATGGATTAAAATATTTAAAACATTTCAAACAACAAAAAACATATAGAAAACCCCCTGCCCATACCTCCCTGCCTCACATAGTATATATGTTGAAATATGCTAGTTTTACATAATACCAGTTATATCACTGCTTTATTAAATAATGGACTGTATTGTTTTTTATATGTTTCATATGAATTCATTTTTAAATTCCAATGAGATTTCTTTTCCATAGAGGGTTGAGGTATATTTTGTAGTTTATTTTTTTAAAGATATTTATTTATTCATGAGAGACACAGAAAGAGAGGCAGAGACACCGGCAGGAGAAGCAGACTCCTCACAGGGAGCCCAATGTGGCACTTGTTACCAGATCCTGGGATCACGCCCTGAGTCGAAGGCAGATAGATGCTCAATTGCTGAGCCACCCACGCGTCCCTATTTTGTAGTTTATATCCAACTCATAATTTTCTATGAGAGGCCTACTTGACGTACACATTTAATACACATAGAATAATAAATGATCTTCCTACAAGTTAATAAATATAAGGACTCTTGTTGAAGTCAATATAGAAAAAAAAATTGTACTAAACTTAGAAAACAGTCACCAATACGGTGCAAAATTGTGGCCCTTTAAAATTAAATATATAATTTCCAAATTAATAAATATATAATGTATATAATATTGTATTTATTAATTTTATATATGACAGCAGGTATATAGCATATAATATTGTATATAATAATTTTATGTATAACAGTGGGTATATAGCATAATACAATAGAAAGTTTAATGAAATGTGTCACAGGACAAAGATGCCATTATGAGTGCCCTTTATATCTAAGAAAATAAATTATAACTATAATTGTAGGAAAGATATGGCATATGATGTGGGTTTGAGAGCTATCAATTGGATATTAAATAAAATAGAACAGCAAAGAAATATGAGACTAAGTCATTCTGAGTGTAACAAGGAAGTGGAGAAAGAAGGACAAGTAATTACATTTCACAACTCCAGAGTACACCATCCTTACACTGTCCCCAGAATTCCCTATAAGTGAAGTCAAAGATTAAGGGTACACTAGGTATTGGCTTCCTGGACAATACAAATATCAGTTTCGGGTCAGTGACTATACTAAAATGATTTGTATGTCATTATTTAAATAGAATTTTAGCAAATTGTATTGAGCATATGTTTAGGTTTTGAAATACTGTTTCAAATCTAGAAATCTTTGGTAGAAATATTTTTCATTTGTAACATATGGTTCTCATAAAAAATGTTTTGATGACTTCAGAAATATATAAAGATAAAGCTTAAAAATGGAATAACTTTGCTTTACTTGTATTATAGATTCAACTAAATTAGACATTTTATTTAACTTATTTTCTATTAGATATTGATTTTTAAAGAGATTTTATCTATTTATTCATGAGAGACACACAGAGAGAGACAGAGACATAGGCAGAGGGATAAGCAGGCTCCTCTAGGGAAACCCGATGTGGAACTCGATCCTGGGACTCTGGGACCATGCCCTGAGCCAAAGGCAGATGCTCAACCACTGAGCCACCCAGGTGTCCCAAATATTGATGATTTAAATGAAAAAGAGATTTCATTGCCTGGCATGTAATCCTATTTCATTTAATATGTTTTTTTAGGTCATACTGTCATAGAATTTAGAATTGAAGGTAGCTTCCACTTTATACTTCTTTATTATATAGTTAAGAAAATAGAATTTCATATAAATAAAGTGGATTGTGTAACTTTGCAGAGTTAACCAACCAAATGTCTCAGTACTTAGCCCAGTCACTGTATTTCTGAACTCTTTAAAGGTTTTCCAACACCACTGAGGAATTAAGTTACGTCTGTTTAAAAAATTATGTTGATTAGGGGCACCTGGGTGATACAGTCAGTGGAGCATCTGACTCCTGGTTTCAATTTAGGTCATAATCTCAGGGTTTGAGATTGAGCCCCATATAGGGTTCCATGCTTAGCACAGAGTCCGCTTATGACTCTTGCAGCCTCTCCTTCTGCCCCTCCCTGGCCCCACCCCCACTTTCTCTCTAAAATAAATAAATAAATCCTTAAAAAATTATGTTGTTCAAATGTCCCTTTTACATATGATCTAAGTGTAGCAAATATATATTTTTGATTACTAACTATATAGATGACACTAATGGATTAAATAATTTTTAGTTAATATACATGCACAGTAGAACATTATAAACTCTTATAAATTTAGTGTCTATTTTGTGCAAAACACTGCATATACATTTTAAATCTTTTCTTTTTTTAAGATTTTATTTATTTGAGAGAGAGAGAGAGAGGGAGCTCAAGCAGGGACAGGATCAGAGAGAGAAGAAGACTCCCCATTGAGCAGGGAGCCAGATAGAAGACTTGATCCCAGAACCCTGGGACCATGACCTGAGGTGAGGAGAGATGTTTAACTGACTGAGCTACCCAGATGCCCCATATTTCTTAATCATTTCAACACTATATAGGAGATAGCATAGTCTACATAGAAAGCCAAGTCCAGAGCATTGTATCACTTTATCACATCAAAAAGCTAGTAAGTATCAGAGGTATCTTTTTCCAAATTTAATTTTTTTTAACATTTTATGTTTAAATTACACTAAATAATAATACAGTTACACTGTATTCCTTAACAGTCATTACTCAAGTATTATGAAAATATTGTCCTAGATTTGAGATACAGAAGGATGCCCACATTGAAAGACACTGAGGTCTAATTCTATTCCATAAACTTGGTCTCTGGCTCATTTGTACCAGAATTACCTTGTTTGCTTGCAAAAAAAGTGGAAACTCTGAGTGCAAAGAATCAGGATCTCAGAAAGTAAGTTCATGGGATTTATATTTTTACTTTAAACCTCAGATGACTTGAATGCATACACTGACAGTACTAGAAAATAGATGAGGGGACATGCTGAAAACAGTGAATTTGCTCTTTCATTAGATGGAAATGAAATATTTTTGTGGCAACTACAAATGTGGATATTTTTCTTGTGTTTCCATATGAAGAAATGATCTAGGAAATCTGGATGCTATCTCCCAAAGTGATATAATTTATGGTGAATCAGGATTCGGTCTTAACCTTTTGATTGAAATCTCGTAAACTTTTTCTATGATGAGATAATCATTTTTGAAAATCTGAATCAACATACCTCTTTTATTGCCTATGTCAATATTTTCACTGGAAAATGTTCAAGAAGCAAAATAACCATGCTTCTTTTTGTTGTTGTTCACTTGGTTTTTCAGACTTTTGAAAACATTAGTATCAACTGAAATTCATGAGAATTTAGTCATGAAGAGTTCTTTTTTTTTTTTTTTCATGAAGAGTTCTTAATTAAAAAGCTGAGGCAAGGAGCACCTGGGTAGCTCAGTCAGTTACGCATCTGCCTTCTGCTCAGGTCATGATCCCAGGGTGCTGGGATAGAGCAGCTCCATGTTGGACTCCCTGCTCAGGGAGGGGTCTGTGTCTCCCTCTCCTTCTGCCCGCCCCCACCCCCCCCCCCCACACACACACTCATGCTTGGTCTCTCTTTCTCTCTCTCTCTTCCTCAGTTTACAAATAAGTAAATAAACTCTAAAACAACAAAAACCAAATAGGCTGAGGCAGAATATGAGTGAACTTGCAGTTTTTCATAAGACTTTGTAGTTTTGAAGATTATAAAGAGGCTGCTAATTATTTATAAAGATCCCTTTCTCCTTCTTCCGGTTATCTGTTTCTTCTTGGAATCAGACCACATTTTCTAACCTTTCTCGTTACTGGTATGACCTTGAAACTGAGTTCTAACCAGTGAAATAAGAAAATGAAGGGTTATTTTCCACTTGCAAGCCAGGATTCTGAAAACTTCCCCCCTTTGCTTTTCTATATTCTTTTTTTCCTCCTCTGTTTGACAAAGATGGAAACCCACAGAACTAATGTGTAAAGGACACACTAAAGTAAGCTTAGATTGCCACCAACCAGTTTTCTGTTCTGTAAACTTAAAAAAAAGCCCTGTGTTTTCAAACCTTTACCACTTGAGGGATCTATCTATCTATTAATGCAGTCTGGCTTACAGTAATGCAAAGAAGAAAACTAAGTTAATGTTTGGTGAAGACACCAAAATTTGATCATTAGTTTTAGTGGCAAATAAATGAGTAAGAAATACTTAAGGCAAATTTACAAATTTTAAGCAAAAACTGCATATATAATTTCATTACCATGAATCACATAGTCTATTTATGCATGAATAGCCAATATATTAAATAATATTAGAACCTCTTATTAGATCCAAATTCTCTTGCCTGGATTTTTCACAATGATGGATATTGTAATATTTTTTGAAATTAGTCTTCTTAATTGTAGCTACTTCACTAAATCTCAAAGAATGATATAACCTGATATGAATGCTTGCTAAAGCCAGTGTGATATAGAGATCTCAGATGTCTGAGCATACTTTCACATACCTCTTGAGTCTCCTGACTAAAGGATATTTTGATTTTTATGTGTTACCTTTTCAAAGCAGATTCATCTTTTCCCTTGACATCTGTGATAGTTAATAATTCATCCTTGTTTCCATCTGCAGGGATGACAGGCTGGGTCCCCTTCTTTAGTATTTTAGAAATAACCTTTCTAGAGAATCATATTATAGTACCTGTGACGATGCTTATCTATTGAACAGATAAAACGTGATTTTAAAGAGCAAAGCCAGCTTTAGCTTTTCAAAAAATTATATTCAATATAATTTTAAAATACAGCTCATCTTAAGTAACCATCTTGCCTTAACTAGTTTATATAAGTAAACATATAACTTCATTCTTTGAGGAAAACTATTCAACGGCAATTTGGTAACAACAAACACCATGGGGGAAATTATTGCCACAAATCAGACACCACCAGAGTAGGAAAAAAAAGGTCGTGTATATTTAGGGGGGAAAACCTGTATGTTTTAAAATTATTTTAAGAATTTGTATAGGGTTAAGTATTCATATACTAAAATAGTATGCAGATACTAATAATTATGTTTTAAAAGAACTTCCACTGCCTTTGGAAAGGGCTCGGGGTATAGTGGTGAAAAAATTAGGACTTAAACAGTGTGAACTTAATATGTTAAGAAAAAGAGAGATGAATAAATACCAAAAAAAGGAGTAATGAGAAATATAGTAAATATTATCTAGTTGAAGGGTTAAGTATAATATTTGTTTCTTCCAGGAAATCTTTATTTTCTTACATATTATGTGTTAGGAATCTATTATTTTTTATTCTGAGTAAAGTGTTTGAAGCAGACAAAAGGGTAAAAATATAGGAAGTTGATGTAAAGAATTATGCCAGAGTAAAACTCTCTATTTTCACAACTATATTAATTATCTGTTGCTATGTAACTATTATAAAACTTAGCAGCTTAAATGAATACACATTCATCATCTCATAATTTCTATGGGCCAGAAATATGGCCAAAGTTTAACTGAGTACTCTGCTGTAGGGTCACTTCAATTAAAGTATGGGAGTCACATCTGAAAGCTTGACTGGAGAAGTTATGCTTATGTGATTTAATAGCAGAATTTAGTTTCTCAAGGGTTGTTGGATTGAAGGTCTCAGTTCTGAGATGCTGTGGCTTGGAGGTCAGCCTCAGTTCTTTGCCATATGACGACAGTTCTATGCAACATGGAAGCTTCATCTAAGCATGCATGATGCTAGCAATATGGAAGTCATAGTCTTTGATAACCTAATCACAAAAGTGACATCCCATAAATGTTGCCACATTTTTTCAGTCAGAAGCAAAATAAAAAGTCTTAAAACCAGAAGGTGAGGATCATTAGAAGTCATCTTAGAGGATCCCTGCTACACTGATTCACAAAATGTTTTGTGTGTTGCAGGCATCCATATTTTCTTGTGTGATATTTTCAGGTTTCAACAAAATCTTGGCACAAGGTGCTATTTCTGTATCTTTAAATCTTTTTGTAGATATATCTAATACAACCTTGTGTGTGGCTGTGCTAAAACTTAGGAGGGTATCTACAACTTAGTTTAGGGTAGAAGGAGAGCTTCATTTTCTTCTACCTCTTAAATTAGACAATTCAATCTTGGGAATAGATGGCAGGGAAAGGCCTGATGCAGTTATACCTTTGCAAGATTTATAAGTAAGTTTTGAATTATATCAAGAAAAGGAGAGTATGGATTAATTTGTGGATAATTTGAGAAAGGTAGAAGTGGTTACTGAAAGTAAAGGATTCAAAAAGTAAGAGATAATGGTGGTAATATTACTATTTATCTCTTCTATAAAGAACTCAGAACAAGGAATAACTTTTTTGAGTTGCTTCTCCTCAGTGATAGGCACTAGTAGGAAAAATTATCAAAATTGTTTTTTCTTCTAATGTTACCAGACTGAAACACATTTATAAGTTTTAAATAATAATTTAACTGATAACTTGATTAATATTAGAGCTGTCTGTATCCTTTAATCATCAGAATAAATGTCACTGGATTGATCTTCTTATTTGCTTCACAATTTATGAACTATACTTAATACATTAGCCAATTTCCAGAAAAGCTGAAGACTTACCTCTAAGTATCACAGGCCAGTACAATAATGGGGCACCTGTACCATGGAACTGTGCTACAATAGGGCACTGTGTTGAGGTGATTACCTATTTGATATAATGTCTTGCCATACTTTGCCTGGTATACCAATGCTCATTGTGTATCTCAGATGTCACTCCAGAAGGGACAATTGCAAGGATGTTCTGAAAAGAAAAATAAGTACTTTTCCTGAGAAATGACATTTTTAAAGATTTATTTATTTATTTTAGAAAGAGTCAGAGAGACAGAACATGTGTGCAAGCAGGAGAGGCACAGAGGGAGAGTAAGAATCTCAAGCAGATTCTCCACTGAGTGCAGAGCTTGGTGCAGGGCTCAGTCTCACAATCCTGAGATCATGACCTGAGTTAAAATCAAGAGTCAGATGCTTAACCTACCAAGCCATCCAGGTGCCCCTGAGATATACAATTTTGATAGTTACATATGTAGGGTATATTTAGTGTATTATGGAGACCAATCTGTACTCATGCTTTCAGCATATGGTAGAAGCATGACAGGAGGATGAGATAATATCATATGAAGCATCAGTATCACTAAATATAGGACAGTATGCTTGAATGCAACTTCGAGAGCAGTCATTTACCCTTATCCAAAATTGATAATATATAGTTGACTCTTGAATGGTGCAGAGATTAGGGGCACTGACCCCCTGAAAAGTCAAGAGATTTATGTTTAACTTAGAGTTATGTATAAGTTAAAGTTATAGCCTACTACTGACTAAGAGCCTTACTAATAACATAATAGTTGATTAACACGTTTTGAATGTTATGTGCATTGCATACTGTATTATTACAGTAAAGTAAGCTAGAGAAAAGAAAAATGTTAGTAAGAAAATCGTAAGGAGGAAAAATACATTTACAGTACTGTGCTGTATTTACTGAAAAAAAATCCATGTATTAATGGACTTGTGCATTTGAAACCCATGTTGTTCAAGGGTCAACTGTACTCTGTTAATGACAATAGAATAGGATATATTCTTAAGACAATGATCAGGTCTCTAAGAAAACAAAGCAGAGTAGCACTCTTAAGGGAACAGTTAAAGCTGCCCATGTTATTACAGTATAATACTGGAAAATGTGTTCTTCACTGTTCTTCCCTTATATTTGGATCATAGAGTTAACTATCCCAATGGGATAAACAGAGAAGGTAAAACAAATAGTCCTCTATGTACCATGTCATTCTAGAGGTCTTAAAGGATACTTGGAAACCGATATTGCTAAAATTTTGGTTTGGTTTTGTGTATGTGTGTGTGTGTGTAATTGCAGTATTGCTATATATCCAGACCCATTTGAATAGTGTTTTATCATCAGTGACCTTTCATGACTACTACTATTTATGTAAATATATGGTAAATGTAATAGGAACCCTTTTACTGAGAAAGACAGATATTTAGTGTAGTAAGTACTTATTTAATGTTTGATAAATTACATTTAATTACTTACTGCTATATATATATACATATATACTATATATAATATAATATAACAAGGTAATGATTGCTGTAGTAAACATTCCTTTATATTTTATCTAGTCCTATCTGTGTAATAAAGAAACTTTTGGTAATTTCACAGAAATTGAAATCAATGTCTTTGCTGATAAGCATATAGAAGATAAAAATATATTTAGGAAAATTGACGGGCCTAAATGAAAGCACACTATGACTACTCTGGAAGTTCTAAGTCATGTTAACTATTGGCATATATACAACATTCTAAGTATTGTAAATCTCTTCATAAAAAGAGATTCAATAAGACAAAATAAAAGTTTGTCCATTAAAGTATTAATCCAGAGTAAGGGGTGGACCAGCAGATCTGAACTCTTTTCTCAGAACTAGGTTCCTGGGATTTGATTAAAATTTACCTTCTGAAACCACTCCCCACACCCTCAAATAAACAATGAGCAAAGATAAATGTGGCTGTTCACTGGGCCATTATTTGTGAATATCCAAATTGATTACTCTTTAATAATTGCAGTGACAGTAGGAGGGGTGCACTTGGCGGTAGTCCCAGAAAGGCTATGTGACAGACACATTAGTAGATACAGACAGAATGGAGGAGTAATTTCTCCAAGTTCATATGCAAGGGACAGGCATCTGAGATGTCATGATAATTCCCAAGTAATTACTGTTTGGCTGAAAGCTATATTGCCTGTTTTCTATATTTGAAGTTTCTGGGGTGCCTGGTTAGCTCAGTCTGCAGAGCATGTGACTTTTGATCTCAGGGTCATGATTTTGAGACCCATTTTGGGTGTAGAAATTACTAAAATAATTCTTTTTAATTTACCCTCTTAAAAAAAATAGACTAAGTACACTGATAATCAATAGAATGTGTATTATGTGTCATTTGATCAAGTCCTACAATTTACTGTTATAGAGACAGTGGTCATCTGCATTTAATAATGAAATGTGTTACCATTATCAGTTCCTTTCTCTTCAGTGAAACCTTTTTAAAATGTTTTTATTTGAGTATAGTTAACACACAATATTACATTAATTTCAAGTGACCACATAGTGATTCAACATCTCTATACATTATGCTATGCTCACCACAAGTGTAGCTATGATCTATCACCATACAGCACTAATACAGTATCATTAGCTATATTCCCTATACTGTGCCTTTTATTTCTATGGCTTATTCATTGCATAACTTGAACTTGTATCTCCCACTCCTCCTCATCCACTTTGCCCCTCCTCCACCCTCTCCTCTCCAACAACCATCAGTTTATTCTCTGTATTTATATTTGTTCTCTTATTTTTGTTTGTTTATTCATTTGTTTTGTTTTTTGGATTCCACATATGGGTAAATCATATGGCATTTATCTTGCTCAGTCTGATTTATTTCATTTAGCATAATACTATCTAGGTCCATTCATGTTGTCACAAATGTTCAGATTTCATCCTTTTATGGCTGAGTAATATTCCATATAATACACACACACATATATATATATATATCATATATGTATAATATCTATCACATTTTCTTTATCCATTTATCTATTGACAGGTTGTTCCACATCTTGACTATTGTAAATAATGCTGCAATAAACACAAGGGTATATATTTTTTCAAATCAGTGTTTTTTTAATACATACTAAATAGTGGAATTATTAGATAATATGGTATTTTTTTATTTTTTATTTTTTGAGGAAGGTCCATACTGTTTTCCACAGTGGCTGCACCAATTTGCATTCCTACAAGGGTTCCTTTTTTCTCTACATCCTCACCAACACCATTCTTTATTTCTTTGTGGTTTTGATTTTAGCCATTCTGACAGTTGTAAGGTGATATATCATCATAGTTTTGATTTGCATTTCCCTGATGATTAGTGATGTGGAGCATCTTTTCATGTGTCTGCTGGACATCTGTATGTCTTCTTTGTAAAAATGTCTATTCAGATCCTCTGCCTATTGTAAAACCTTTTTTTAAATTCCAAATGAACTCACGTTCATTAAATAAAAAGAAGAAAACTGGGGATCCTTGGGTGGCTCAGCAGTTTGGTGCCTGGCTGCTGCCCAGGGCATGATCCTGAAGTCCTAGGATCGAGTCCCACTTTGGGCTCCCTGCATGGATCCTGCTTCTCCCTCTGCCTGTGTCCCTGCCTCTCTCTTTCTCTCTCTCATGAATAAATGAATAAAATCTTTTTTAAAAAATAAAAATAAGAAAATTGTCCCTATAATACAAAGCAAAAGGCAATGCTTCTTTAGATTTGTAGGAAACAATGTTTAGTTGAATTTAAATGTTTCAATATTCCAGTTGCTCAAAGTGAAGCTCACTGATTTCTATTGGAGGTCCATCAGCAGGGCTTATTGATTATGAGTGATTCAGCACAGTACTGCTGTCAACCAATCTTGTAGCCTCCTACGGATATGTATGAGGAGACGGTTCACTCTTTTAGGTAGGAGCAGAATTTTCCATTCTTACCTAAGATAATCATTGTTGTTGCCTTGTTGATATTCATAAAAATAAATTTTATTATTCTTGATGGTGAAGGGGCAAAATTTTTACCACTTTGGGTGTTAGAGTTTACTCACACTAAACACATATTTTTGTATCCCTTCAAAAAAAAAAAAAGAGGTCATCCTGACTTGCTTAATATTCAGATAATATAAATGTTTTATTTTCAAATACGTCAGTGATAATTATGCATTTGTTAACTAAATCTTGTCAAAGAGAAATATTTTTACTTTTACTACTGTTAAACTGGTCAAGTTTAACTTTGATTTAAATAAATGAACCAGTAGTAATTAAATTCTAAAAAAGAAATGTTTCTGGAAAGGAATTCCTCACTTGTAATATTACCAGCTTTGTGGTAGTAAGATCTCTGGAAAGTTCATTCTGTTGTGATATATAAGAGCTAGACAAAGAGCAATATAACGGGCCCAAGTCCCAGTCAGAAGTGAAGGTTTCAGTGGTTCATATATAAATTTGATATATATAATTATGTATAATATATTTGACATACATATTTAATATGTAATATGACAATTTGAGATTAAGCTAGACCCATGTCTTTTACCCATTTAAAAGGGAAACAACAATAAGAACAATAAGATGTTGTCCACATCTAAGGAAGAACATCATGCATTGAGACTCCCCCTTTTTTTTTTTCAGACAGATGGGTGATTAGTGTATTGAGCAGGTAGTGACATTTTTAGTGGCTATTTCAGTTAAACCAACTGAGTCAACACACATTATCTAATACCTACTACCGACATACCTTAGATATATTGTGAGTTTGGTTCTAGACCATTACAGTAAAGTGAATATAGAGTCAAATGAGTCAAATTAATTTTTTGGTTTCCCAGTGCATATAGCAGTTATGGTTAATGGATATTAAGGAGGGCACTTGTGATGAGCCCTGGATGCCTATGTAAGTGATGAATCACTCAATTCTACACCTGAAACTAATATTACACTGCATGTTAACTAACTGGAACTTAAATAAAAACTTGAAACTACAGAAAAAGTTATGGTGACACTATACTGTACTCTATTAAGTGTATAGTACACTATTAAGTGTCTAAAAGACAATATACATACCTCAATTAAAAAATTGTTGCTAAAAACCGCTAACCATCATCTGAACTTTCAGGAAGTTGTAATCTTTGCACTAGTGAGGGTTTTACCTCAATGTTGATGGCTGCTGACTGGTCAGGGTAGTGGTTACTGAAGGTTAGAGTGGCTGTGGCAGTTTCTTAAAATAAAAATGAAATTCACTATATTGATTGACTCTTCCTTTCCACAGACAATTTCTCTGTGGTATCTGATGGTGTTTGATAGCATTTTAACTATAGCAGAACTTCTTTCAAAACTGGAATCAGTCCTCCCAAACTCTGTAGCTGTTTTATCAAGTAATCTTATGTGATATTCTAAATCCTTGTCATCTCAATGATCTTCATAGCATCTTCACCAGGAGTAGATTCTATCTCAAGAAACTACTTCTTTGCTAATCTATAGGAAGCAACTCTTCATCCATTAAAGTTAAATCATGAGATTTAATCACATCTTCAGGCTCCACTTCTAATTCTAGTTCTTTTACTATTTCCACCACATCTGCAGTTACTTAGTCCACTGAAGTCTTGAACCCCTGAAAGTTATCTACCTTTAAGGGTTGGAATCAATTTTTTTGCTCCCTCTTAATGTTGATATTTTATTTTTTAAGATTTTATTTATTTATTCATGAGAAACACAGAGAAAGAGAGATTGAGAGAGAGAGAGAGAGGCAGAGACACAGGCAGAGGGAAAAGCAGGCTCCATGCAAGGAACCTGATGTGGGACTCAATCCCAGATCCCAGGATCACTCCCTGAGCCAACTGCAGACGCTCAACCGCTGAGCCACCCAGGCATCCCTAATGTTGATATTTTGACCTTTTCCTGTGAATCATGAATGCCCTTAATGGCATCTAGATTGATGAATCCTTTACAGAGGTTTTCAATTTACTTTGCTCAGATCCATCAGAGAAATCACTATCCATAGCAGCGATAGCCTTACAAAATGTATTTCTCAAATAATAAGCCTTGAAAGTTGAAATTACTTTTGATCCATGGGCTGCAGAATGGATGTTTTGTTAGCAGGCATGAAAACAGCATTAATCTTATTGTACATTTCCACCAGAGCTCTTAGGTAACGAGGTGCATTGTCAATTTCGAAATGAATCTTTTTTTCTGAGCATCACATCTTAACAGTGTGCTTAAACTATTCAGTAAACCATGTTGTACACAGAGATGCTGTCATCCAGGCTTTGATATTCCATTTATAGGGCTCAGGCAGAGTAGATTTGGTATAATTCTTAAGGGCCCCAGGATGTTGGAAATGGTCAACAAGTACTGTCTTCAAATTAAAGTCACCAGCTGCATTAGTTCTTACCAAGAGAGTCAGTCTGTTCTTTGAAGCTTTGAATCCAGACATTGACTTTTCCTCTTTACCTATGAAAGTCCTAAATGGCTTCGTCTTCCAATACAAGGCTGTTTTTTCTACATTGAAAATCTATTGCTTAGTGTGGCCACCTTCTTTAATTATCTTAGCTAGATCTTATGGCAAACTTGCTATATAGCTTCTACATTAACACTTACTGCTTCACCTTTCACATTTATGTTATGGAGATGGCTTCTTTCCTAAACCTCATGAACCAACCTCTACTGGCTTCATATTTTTCTTCTGCAGTTTCCTCACCTCTCTCACTCTTCACAGAACTGAAGAGAGTTAGGCTTTGCTCTGGATTAGGCTTTGGTTTATAGAAATCTTATTTATGGCTGCTTTGATCTACCCAGACCACTAAAAATTTTCTCCATATCAACAATAAGGCTGTTTTGCTTTCTTATCATTTATGTGTTCCCTAAGGTAGCACCTTTTAATTTCCTTCAAGACTTTCTCTTTGTATTCACAACGTGGCTATTTGGCACAAGTGGCCTTGCTTTTGGCCGTCTTGACTTTCAAGATGCCTTCCTCACTAAGCTTAAACCTTTCTAGCTTTTTATTTAAAGTGACACACGTGTGACTCTCCTTTTCACTTGAACACTTAGAGGCCATTGCAGGGTTATTAATTGGCCTAATTTTAATATTTTTGTGTCTTAGGAAATAGGGAGGCCTGGGAGAGGAAAAGAGACGGGAATAACCAGTATGTGGAACAGTCAGAACACATACATTTATTGCTTAAGTTTGCCATCTTACATGGGCACAATTTATGGTGACCCAAAACAATTACAATCATAATAACAATAACAAAGATCACTGATCACATATCACCATAACAAAATAATAATGGAACGTTTGAAGTTTTGCAAGAATTACTAAAATGTGTCACAGAGACACAAAGTGATCAAATGCTGTTGGAAAACATGGTGCCAATAGACTTGCTCGGTGAAGAGTTGCCAAAAACCTTCAATTTGTAAAAAACAAACAAACAAACAACAACAACAAAAAAACCCCACTATATCTACAAAGTGCAATAAAGCAAAATGCAAGTGTGCATTGATTTTTCCAGTCAATGTGGTGGGTCATGGGGATACAATGTTAGCAAAATCAGGCATAGTCCCAACCCTTATAGACCTTTACAGGGGAAGGCAAGATAAATAATAAAAGAAGGCCATATAAATGAATGTAAAATTAAAACAAAAATAATTGTTATGAACATGATTTCTTAATTTTATAAACATTTGTTAACAGGAACCCTATAAATATAGGGGTACACTACTTATTTGTAAGGACATTATTTCTGTAGTGACTTTGGAAGAATATATAGGTGCTGACTGCAGGAGGGAGATGTGTTTGGGTAGAGCTCAAGGTAGAGGGAGCAGCTTGTACAAATCCCCCAAAGAAGGCTTGTAGAGTAGGAAGGTGGAGATCCAAAATCAATGATGACAGTAGTGTGGGATAAAACTAGAGAAGTAATCATGAGCAAGACTATTAAGATTTTATAGACAGTTTTGAAGATTTTTTTGTAATTCTAAATGGTAATAGGAATCTGTTAGAGGGTTTTTAGCCAGAGTAGTTTAATTATGTATGCATTTTGAAAAGTAATTTGATCTGTACTATTGAGAGTAATTTGGAACCAGGTGGGTGGTGCAAAATCAACAAGGGGTCTATAACAGTAGTGCAGGTGAAAGATTATGGTAGCTTTGACTGGAGGGACTACATCTGAATATATAGAATCCTTCTTTTTTGTTGCTTGGTTGTTATAGAATGCTGAATTTTACTGAAACATGTAGATTTCCATGTAGGTATTCCAGAGAGAATTTAAATAAGCTTGTATAATTTAAGCCATTTCAACCAGTGACTATTCTTCCAGATTATGTCTGCAATTTATTTTTATTATATGCTTTCTCTAAATTATAGAATTTACCTGCTGTAGAA
Organism: Vulpes vulpes; assembly: GCF_048418805.1. Classification (NCBI taxonomy): domain Eukaryota; kingdom Metazoa; phylum Chordata; class Mammalia; order Carnivora; family Canidae; genus Vulpes; species Vulpes vulpes. Next base: position 79,799,613 of record NC_132785.1, read on the forward strand.
TGACTTAAATTCCTTAAGTTTTGTAATTTAATTATCACAAAAACTCTCTGTTGTAACTGTTATTATTCTTTTTTATTTTACAAGTGAGGAAGTTAAGTAATTAGCCAAAGATTGCTCAGTTAGGAAGTTTCAGAATAGATGATTTAAATTTAGGTAGTACAAAACTCAGTTGTGGTTTCACCACCGTATCAAATATAGTAAATAGATATTCACAAATATTATACCAAAGGGGCAAAGAAAATGTAGCTTTTTCACTTACTGTAAGTGATCTGATTTTTCTCATGTGTGCATCTACTCTCTACGAGAGTAGGGGTTAATGAGCTGAGCAGGGTGTTGGAAGAGTTTCTAAGCTAGTGCTGGACCAAGATGTCATTAACATTCCCCTTAGCTTGACTAAACCTCAGACAGATTTCTTCCTAACCATAGGCCCTTGACCTCCCTTTTTGTAGAATTTATTTCACATTTTCTTTAGAAGATTTGAATTATAAATTCTTTCTGTCCCCCTTAACTGCACATAAATATTCTCCCAGCCTCTTGTCAGTTTTGCCACAGGAATTGTATTTCTCAAGGATCTGCAAATCATCTCTTTGAAATGAAGAGATAGCATCGAAGGAGAGAGCACTCCAGGCTCCAGCATCTGTGAGAAGTAGGAGCCTAACCTCCAAGGGGCAAACCAGGAAACACTGCCAGCCTAATCACAGAGAAAAATATTCACAAACTCAGTAATAATGTGTTATATGCCGGACACATCCATAGAGCAGCATGCCCCAGAAGCCTGCCAGTATTTTCCCACAAGCTAACCCCAGAGCTTAGAACTCTCTCTTTCTGTTTCACTTAGCAGAAGTGAGTTCAATCTGTCTCTGTTATGGTAATAGTCTTAAATAAAATCTTCCTTGTTTAACTTTGGTGCAATATTTGCTTTCATCTGCTGAATATTTATTAGATACATTTTTTGTGTTCTCTTAGTTACAACAAATGATATTTTGTCCACCATTTTTTTTTTTTTTTTTTTTTTGGTCATTACATGGTATGGGCACCATTTTCCAAACTTGTATAAGAGTCCTCACTGCCCTCTACCTAGCTCCACAGCAATGCCACATATTGTAGAATTCCCTTCCTTCTTTAGCAGTGTCTTATTTCTAATACCAATTTTTGTATCATCAGCTATGTCATAATAATGCCACGTAACAAACTACCCCCAAATTCAGTGATATATACATATAACTTCTTATTTTTCCCATTTTAATTTTTCAAGTCAGTGGTAGGGCTCTATTTTTGGTTGTGGGTCTGAAATTGAGCTGTTGTAACTCTGCTTCAGGATGTAATTTGGCTAGGCTTGGCTGTAATTTCTAGATCTGCTCCATGTTCCTCAACCTGTGTCTAGTTTGATTGGCCAGTAATTACGCAAGGTATGTTTTCCTCCTGATACTGCCAGAAGCATACAAAAACTAAAGCACTTTCCAACCCTCTTCTAACATTGTATCCACTAACATTATATAGGCCAAAATAAGTCACAGCCAAACCCAAAATCAAGGAGCAGGGAAGTACACTCAGCCCAACACAAAGCCATGGAAAGGATGCAAATATATACAACTCTTTCAGGGGTCATAATATTTTTCCTAGATAGTTGTATTCATATCTATATTGCCAGAGTCAACTGTCCAAAGCTATAGAAACACATCTGGAGTAAATAGTAATAGATAAATTTAATTTTTAATTTGTTGCAATGAGGTAGAGCTGAAGGATTGTTGGCATCTCAAAAAAAGGGAAAGTGGAAGGTTGGAAAATACTCAGTAAAGGATTTGAGACTGTTGAATGATTCTGAGGCGGGTCAGGGAAATGAGAGTCTCGGAGTGAGTGTTGATTATAGAAAGGAGTAATTGAAAGATAACACATCTGAGTGGTTTTTAATCTAATAGGTGAGTACAACAGGGTTAGAGTTTTCATTGATATATGTAGTTACCTGTATTACCTGGAAGTGGAGGATATTTAGTTGTCTTAATAGTTGCAGTGTGTTGGTTCTATGTCATGGCTTCAGGAGCAAAAGGTTTCTGCTTCTCTAAGGTAAGTTTGAAAAGATTCAGAAAGCAGGTAGGGTTTTATGTCCGAATACCACCAAGGGAGTTGGTTGATCTTTCAGGTCTTCTGCCCTGCCTCCATCCTTTCCTAGGAGCATGAGGTGGAGACTCAAAAGACAGGTGGTGAGTAAACTCCTTTGGGATTCCTCTGGGACTTCAGGGGACTCTTAACTGTTATTCCAGGCCACATTAGCCTTTTAAAAGTCCATTCAAATTGTACTCATTTTCATACTCATGTTTATGGCTGCCACCTCTTTCTCCCATGCTTTGCTGAAGGTGAAACAGTTTCTCCTAGGAAAGGCTTAGTTAACTCTTTGGAATTCAGTTCACCTGGTTGCCTTGAAACTTTAGTTCTCTTATCAACTAAAAAAAATATATGATTTTGGAGATTCCATAGCTTTTTCTCATAGCAGGAGTACATTCTTTTGTGACTTCTATGTCCTAAACTTTGAATCTGTAAGGTTTTATTTTTAGGAAAACAAATGTCATCAAATAAGTTAGTTACTATTTTCTTTTTTGAAAATGAGATAGCCAAGTCTCAGAAATGTTAAGCAATTTGCCTCAGGTCAGGCCACTAACATTTGATATGGCTAAAATACAAATCTTGCTGCAATGTCTAGGTAAATAGCACTATACCATACTGGCCCTAAATTGTATTAGTATCCTGCCTCTTCCTTTCATAAATACTAATCTAATCTGCTGTACATGTAAAAGGCATTCCAATGCTTTTCTGCATATTGTTCTTTCTGCCATAAAATAGTATCTAAGTTTTAAAATTTAATGTGTACAAAACATGTTTAAACTTGCATTCTTTTTCTTATAGAGAGTCCTCCACACTGGAAAAGTGCCAGGCTTCATAAACTTTGACCCACCAATAGCATTAGCATCAGTGGGTACTAATTGGGCATTAACTTGAATTTCAAATAATAATTTTTAAAAAATCCCTATTATATAACCATAGAGAATTATAGTCAATAGCACATGCATACATGAAATAAGATGCTAGTTAGGAGGACTAAGGATAACAAATATTTTAGGTATTTATTTTAGAAGAAAGGATCTTTCTATTTTAAAACACACTCTAATTTGCACCCAAAAAGTGGAATCGCTGAAGCACAAAACCACTTTGACATCAAAATATGTCTTGAATTTTGTCTTAACTATGATTGAATTGTGTTTTGAATGATGGATCTTTTAATATTTTTGGTCAAGTTTACTCAATGGAGCAGTCAAAACCTAGTTAAAAAAATGTCAAGTGTGGCACTATAGGTGTTATGAGAGTATTTTATAAGGGAGGAATTGAAGTAAAGTGATCTATCTTGGATCTCTCTTTCAGCTAGGTAATGCTATTATAGTCCTGTCTCTTTATAATAGAGATGCTTTCTCTAAATGAGAAATAGCATCACAAAGAAGTAAAAGGTTCTGTGTGATCCCTACCAATGACTCTGCTTCATTCTATGTGTTTAATGATGCCTGTAGGAAAGCTTACTTACTCTGACAAGATATTTCCATCAGCATCCTGGAGTTGAGCAGAATAAAAATGATGTGAAGATCATGCCTGCTTTTCATTTGAGTGAAGATCATGCCCCTGTTTGCTTTTTTATATGGCATTTAAAAAATACATATTTCCACGTTACAATTTTTAGTAGTGAGTGCATATACTTGGAAAGGTAGTAAAAATAATTCCTTCGTAACCACAAATTAAGTGTAATCTATCAGTAGACACTGTTTTATCTCAAATTCACATTTTTATGATTTCCATAGGTTGACGTACCAATAGCATTAAATCTCCAGAAATACCTAAAATGTCTGTATAGTGGTAAAGACATTATGCTCTTTGTGGATTTACTGACTTAAGAATTTGAGACAAAAAAATGTTTAGATGAGGAACTTAACTATGGCAATATCAACATATTTTCATTATGAAGAAAATTGCCTTTAATATCCAAAGTATATTATCTTTATTGTCAGGATGGTAATAACAATCATGATTCATGACAGAATTAAATACTTCCAAAAAAAGAACTAAATACTTCCATAAACATATTGAAAAGCTTATAATAAGGATTGGGACAAAACTACCTTGTAAAAGTTAAAAATTTTATCTTTTAATTAATAAATATTATACACATGGAGATATACTCTTCCTCTACAAATTTTCATTTACTAATTAGAACATCAGTTGTGATTATTGCTAGAATGAGTATTGTCTGAGTTAATTATGTCTATGTTAGTTGACAATTGGTGATTATGTAATTCCACCATTACTTCTACATTTATATAGTTTGTATTTTATTTTAGGAAATAACTTTTCCTATTTACTTATTTATTCATTTATTTATTTATATTGTTATGGATTCATGGATTCATAATTTGTTCATTGCTTTATTAGATTTTATTCATTACTAACACTATGTTGGAATATTTAAGTAAAGAACATTGTCTTAACAGTTGTTACAAATTTGGGCAACAGGAGTCTTGTTTTATTTTATCATGCTCCTATTCTTCTCTGAATATTGTCTTACTCTCTGACAAAATATGCTGTGTCAGGTTCCCAAGATCTGGGATCAGCCATTTCCCTGAGGAACTGGTTCCTTAAAGTAGGGAATAATACTTTGATACCAATTCTTTGACACTAGATATGCTAATTTATGAGTGAAATCATATAGCATAATTCAGAGTATAGAACTGGGGAAATATTTTTATTAAAAAATTACAAGTTCAGGGAAGCCTGGGTGGCTCAGTGGTCGAGCCTTTGCACAGGTCATGATCCCAGGGTTCTGGGATGGAGTCCCACATCGGGTGCCCAGCAAGAAGTCTGCCTTTTCCTCTGTCTATGTCTCTGCCTTTTTCTCTGTGTCTCTCATGAATAAATAAATAAAATCTCTTTAAAAATAATTGCAAGTTCACAGTGATGCTGCACATTGAATCCAGCACCACATGGTGATCTCTTCTTTCCACATTTCACATTAACTTCATCTGTCTCCCACAATAAAAATTTTGTGTCCTAAACATAATATATTTACTCATTTGCCCTATGAAGAAAGAAGTTTCTGGTATAGTTCACTTCTTGCATCACACAAATTCTTATTTGCTCTTCTATTACATTCAGCTTCCATATTATAATAGGATGCCTACATATTAATGGAAACAAGATACTTACTTCCTATCCAGGGCAGGGGTGAAAGTATAAGTAATTATCTACAAAGTATAATTTGGCCTTAATTTATGAAAAAACTAGGCATATTTGATAGCAGTAGCTCATATCCCTGCAGCTAGTCCCAAATTCATAAGTGATATTTGTCACCTTATTCCTCCACTACTTTCAAGTTTTTCTCATTCTTGATCTGAGATCTGATTGGCTTTACCTGTTTGACTGATACTGAGACACAACTTTATCTCTGAATGACCTTAAGTTTTAAATTCCTTACCCTTATTAAACAACAATTCTTGAATTTGCCAATCTGTCATTATCACTCTGCGTGGAAATGCCAAGAGCCACATCTATTAATCCCTGAGTTCAAGAATAGGCCTGTTAGTTTATCAGAACAGTAATCTCTTCTGTCTTCTGGGATAGACTGCTCAGTGTATCCATTAAATAGTCTTACCTTCAAGGTTAGTTGAATATGTAGTTTGCCTTTGAAAGAACATTGTATTTTGTGCAAATCATCAACTCACTCTTGTAGAGTCTAAGGCGTAAGAATGTAAAAAAAAAAAAAAATTCAAGAAGTATGTCAGTGGCATACAGTGTGGCAGCCAGGACTACCTAACTTTCCTGGTTTTTTTCACCTATATATTCCAGTGCCATATATTAGCAATTATTTGGCAAATATACTGCATCTTAGAGGACAGTGTCCCAAAACTTAAGGGAGTTATCCCAGAGTCAGCATCTTTTCCAAGCCTTTATCAGACCGTTGTATTAATACCAACTGCTTTGGGATGTTGTATGTGAAGATACATATATGGTATATGGCAAGATTATATGATAACATTGTCAAGAACCCATTGTCCCAACTCTTCTTAATCATGTGGAATATCATGTGGAATTCAAGCTGATAGATTATCCATTTTGTAAGTAATAAGAAGATAATGCATGTAGAAGATAATCATGTGAAATAACATGTGGAACTCCAAGATGATAAATTAGTCATTTTGTAAGTAATGAGAAGATAATGCTCTGGGCAAGGAGGATAAACACAAATCTAAAGTAGGTATCTATCTATTCTAGTGAGGATGGATCAATGTCCCTAAAAGAGCTCCATTATAATCTCCATGTCATTTAATGGCTGACTTGCCTCCTTGAGCAACATTTCCATTAAAAAGTCTGATCATGCTCCCCACCACCAGCAAATTGGATATTCATAGTGACAGTAGTTTGATAATTATTGAAGATAAGTACAGATAGTCCCCAACTTAGGATGGTTCAATTTGTGGGTTTGTTTTTTTTTTTTTTTTTTGATAGTGTGAAAGCAATACTCTTAGCAGAACCTGCATTTCTAATTTTGAAATTTGATCATTTCCTGGGCTAGTAATATGCAAATTTTGAAATTTGATCATTTCCTGGGCTAGTAATATGCAACATAATACTGTCTCAGGGGCAGTAGCAGTGAGCTGCAGCTCCCAGCCAGTCACATGATCACGAGGGTAAACAACAATACACTTACAGTCATTTTATATCCACCCAGCCATTCTGTTTTTCACTTTCATTAGAGTATTCAATAATTTACATCAGATATTCAACACTTTAATATAAATTAGTCTTTGTGTTAGGTGAATTTTCCCAACTGTAAGCTAATGTAAGTGTTCTGCGCATGTTTAAGTTAGGCTAGACTAAGCTATGATATTTGGTAGGCTAGGTGTATTCAATGCATTTTTTACTTAGGGTATTTTCAACTTGTAAAGAGTTTTGTGGAATATAACCCTATCATTACTTGAGGAAGATCTGTAGTTCATAGTTTTAGTTCCACATATAGTCTTAATGTTAGCCCATTTGGGCAACAGTGGGAAGCTAAGGAAAGAGGCTTCCTATGTTTGAAAAATGACAAATGTGTACGTGAATTTTGAGAACTCGCGTTAGTTTCCTGTGGTTGCTATAGTAAGTTAGCACAAATGTGGCAGCTTAAAACGATGTAAATTTATATTCTCATGGTTTTGAAGGCCAACATAGGGCAGAATCCTTCCTTGCCTCTTCTAGCTTCTGGTGGCTGTTGTCATTCCTTGGCTTCCTTGGGATTTGGCCATATTATATAATCTTTGCACTGCTACCTCCCCTTTTGTGTGTCTCTTCTCTGTATGTCTTCCAGAAGGACAGTTGTCATTGTCCATTGCATCATCCACAATGATATCATCTCAACATTCTTTTTTTCTTTTTTCTTTTTTTAAGTAGGCCCCACACCCAGCATGGAGCCCAACATAGGGCTTGAACTCAAAACCCTGAGATCAAGACCTGAACTAAGATAAAATGTTGGATGCCTAACTGAACTACCCAGGCACTCTTCATCTCCATATCTTTAATTTGTTTCCATCTGTGAATAATCTTTTTCCAAATAAGGTAACATTTACAGGTTCTAGGGATTTGGCCTGGGCCTGTTTTGAGGGTCACATTCAAGACACCATACCTGGCAAATGTGAAATCTTCCTGGGTGAAAGTATTGATATCACCCACATGTCATTCATCTTTTATCAAACCTAAATTAATTGCATATTGATAACATCATGTCAGTGAGGACATTTTAAAAAATCAACAACAACAACAAAAACAAAAAAAAACCACAGGCAATGTTACATCCTTATTACTATATATGCTAAGATGTTTTATTGTGATATTTGCTTATTTGATATATAGTACAAAATGAAAGACATCCTAAGTACTAGTTAATGCTGCCTATAAAAAACCTTTCCTGGTTCTGCATCAGAAGTGCAGTGTGGGTAACTGGTAAAAGGGAAGATAGCCTGGTAGGTGGAGTGGCTCCTATCCACATTAGGCTTAGAGGGCCAAGATGCATGACAGGTGTGTGGGAGTGAACTGTGCATACATATGCCTCATGCCTGAACATCTAGGCCTCCTGGGATGGGTCCATATGTCTGGACCTAGTACTGAGAGAGGCTCCTGGGCACAAGTGGGAACTTCTGGAGGGCGCACAGTGCTGCTCAGCTCCAGCCTGCTTTAGAACAGAGATGACAAACTATAATATTTTGAACTCACTAAGAATTTGTTTGCCGTATTTGGAAATAGTACTATTTTACAAACAAAAACTAGTAATGCCAAACTTCAATGTAATTTATAATCTAATGGCAACATAACTACAAGATTAATAGGGAAATATTTACAGCAACAATATCACAAAAATATTTCATGCCTTTAATATAAATGTTTAAATCTAACTTATTTATAAAGGGTCATCTAATTTTCATCAAGTAATGTTATGTCTTGGTTCTCAATTATTATTATTAGATATAACTCACTATCAACATTAAATCATAATGTAATTTTGTAACCTGCCTCAGACTAGAACATATTATATTTTGTCCATTCATTAACAAATATTTAGTCATGTTCCTAACATAGTGATAGAAAATTTGCATTTTAAAATGATTACCTATGAAATAGGCCTAGGGGTAAATATCAACATTTCTGAGTTAAATTAAAATTCCTCAAACAATAATTGATTGGGTCCTCACAATCCAGAGATGAAAAAAATATTCTATGACTTTACAATTGGATTGTAAGGAAAGTTGTGTGCATTTTTAGGAAAGAATAAAGTCTCCTTACACAATTTTAGCTTTTTCTCCAAAAAGACACAGGTAAAGAAGCAAAGAATATGATTTTGAGAACTGGGAAGAAGGCACATATTCAAAAGCCTCTCAGAGTTTTTTTGTTTGTTTTGTTTGTATTTATGTGGTAATATGATGCTTCATAAAAAGGATAAAGGCAGGGAAATTGCAAGGTGAAGCTGAGCAGATTTGTCCAATATGAAATTCTATATGCACAGGAAATATATGAAGATTACATTTTTTTCTGAGCTTTCAACATATGCATCCATAAATGAAGAAATTGAGGAAGCTTTCTGTTTTTTTTTTTAAAGTCTAATTCTCTTATATAATAAGTTTGCTTCAGTTGTTAGTAGCACACACTTTGGTCTAATAATCTTAGGTTAAAATATCAACTTCACAACAAGCTAGTTTTGTGACCTCGAGCAAGCTAATTAACTTTTCTAAATTTCAGTTTCCTAATTTGTGAAAATTGGACTACTGTAAAGATTAGCTAAGGGACTGCATGTAACTTGTGTATCAACACCAGGTACACAGAAACCATGAAAGAAATGGCTAAAATGCAGGTAAACACAATGTTATTCTTATTAGTGTTATTGTGGGCTTGATATTTCACCTCTTCCAGGTCTTTGCTCAACCGCCATTTCTATGAGAAAATTTTGATCTCCTTGTTAAAATGCATAAGCCCTGCCCCTTTCCAATTCTTTCCCCTGGCCTATTATACCTGATATCATTTATTATCTTTGGAGGTATTCTATTTCATTACTTAATAATTAACCAATTAATTAATTTCCTGTTTCTGCCCCTCTATTAAAATTTAATTTCTTTGAGAAAGAAATTCTATCTGCTTTATTAACTCCTCTTTTCCTAGTCACTCTACATTCTAGATCCTAGAGCAATGCTTGGCATAAAGTATATACATAATAGTTTTCAATGAATTAATATTATTAAACTGTTGTGAACTTCAACTTTTAAGTGCAGATTTAGAGTCCAAGACTCATCCCATATATAAAAGTTAAATCTTACTGCTTATTCAAAATCAAAATACAATTTAGTAGTGGAATATATCCTATTCCTCTGATTCCTAGCAATCTTTTGACTACTTAATAATCATGATTTTTTTTATAGCTATGCTTTGTTGAGGAGTAGTACATGAGTACAACTACAACTTCTGTCTCACATATTATGGATAATTTTAATTTTTGAGTAAAGTTAAAAGAAAGATACCATTTTCTTCACTTGTAAATGATTTTAGAGACTTGGAGTTTATGTGGTGCTTCTTTCCTCACCTCCAGTTTTTTCTTTAACTACCATGTTGGAACAACTGCTCAATTTTGTTGGCTATCACCCTCCATTGTTTCAAAGAGTTATCAACATTTAATCACAGACCTGCTATTATGTCTTCTCTCAAATTCTCATGACTTAAAATAGATAACCTGACCCTAAAGATTGCCAAATAAGATATTGCTTTCTATTGTGCTGTAACATCTTTTACCTTTGAAACATCCCTCAAAATAAACTCTCTTAGATGAAGAATTTAACTTTTTATTACTACTGTACAGGATCATACATAAACATGGATATACTGATCATTGATGATGGTCTTTTGAGTACTTAGGAAATCTTACTCCTTTATTAAATAAATCTCTGCCTAAAATTCAACAGAAAGTTTCTAGGTTGGCCAACGAAGCTGTTTAAATTATGCCAAATTTACTTCTTTGGTTTAACTATTTTTATGCCCTGTCAATTGCATTTCCACTGACATGACATTTGAAGAAATGTTTGTCTTTCAAAAACAAAGAAAATAGAGAATGATTAAATAAAAAGACAAACTACTATTTACAGAGTATGTTCCAAAACTATTAGTAACTTTAAGTGCACTATTTCTGGAAGGTACCTCCATTCCATTTCTTCACTGGAAGAAATAATGCTCAGGATATACAATTGACCTTTAAACTGTGTACATTAGGGATACCAGCTCCAGTGCAGTCAAAAATATGTGTGTGGGGCACCTGGGTGGCTCAGTCGGTTGAGCATCTGACTGTTGATTTTAGCTCAGGTCATGATCTCAGAGTCATGAGATCAAGCCCCTGCATAGAAGTCCACACTCAGTGCACTTCCATGCAGGGGCTTGCAATTATCTCTTTCCCTTTGCCCCCCCCCCCGCATTCTCCTCTCTCTCTCTCTCTCTCTCTCTCTCTCTCTCTCTCTCACACACACACACACACACACTAAATAAAATCTTTAAAAAATCCATGTGTAAGTTTTGACTTTCCAAAATCTTAGCTACTAATAGTCTGTTGATTGGAAGCCTTACTGACAACATAAACAGTTGATTAACACTTATTTTGGATATTCCATGTATCACATACTGTTGTCTTACAATAAAATAAGCTGCCGAAAAGAAAATAGTATTAAGAACATCATAAGGAAAATAAAATATATTTATAGTACTGAGTAGCATTTATTAAAAAATATCTACATGTAAGTGAACCTGCACAGTTCAAACTTATGTTGTCCAAGTGTCAACTCTGTAAGTAACTTGGAAAAGGGTTCAAATGGATGACCAATCAGATCTTCTTACATACAATATTGAAATCAATGCTATTTCAAATGTGTTACATTGTGACCTCACCAGGGCAGGCAGTCGTAGAAATAATCATATACAAAGTAGTACTGCTATTAAGATTCCACCTTACCTTCCACCCATCCTCCCTTTACTGGGTAATGGAAAAAAATATAGGATGCTTGATGGATTATTTGGTTTATCTTTTGTGTCTACTGCTATTATGAGAATAGGAAATACTATATCTCTAGCACAACTCAAATCAATAAACTTCTACTAAGATTTATGGGAGTTGCAACATATTGAACTCTATTTACTTCTTTCCAATGATCATAGAAATTCACATTCAATGTCAATGGCATGGAAGCATTATAACAAGTGTAGAAAGTGTCAAAGATAATTCAGTTTTTCTTTGACAGCTGTCAGATAATCCTAGTTTATCCTTGTACATATTGTATATATTATATTAAATTATATCCAATATATTATATTCATTACACACAATGCATTATATCTTGAATGAGTGAAAATAAAATCAGCATGTGTCCCTAAGAGCTGAAGAAAACCAAAGTATTTAGTTATTCTAGAAATTTGAAACCACTAATTTTGCTGATATAAATATATATCCATGCCAGAATCCATAAACACCAAACACCAAAACTACTTAAAACCCAAAAATTGGAAAGAGGAAATCTCATCTCCACTATCTCTATAATTCTAAGATATAAGTAAAGGGAAGTGATCAACTCTGATTTTTAGTTCTTGGACATGAAAATGTGGGGTTTTGAGAATTCTGTGAATAGTGAATTCCTCAATAATATTAGGAAATAGGCTAAGGAAGAATGAATACAAATATATGCTTTTTAATATTTCAATCCAATTTTATTTCTATAACCTAATACTCAACAAAAAGAACTCTGAACACAGTATTAAGAATTTTCCAGATTGACTATGTCTCTGTATCAGTCAGAACTCCAACAGAGAAACAGAACCAGTAAGATCCCCCCAACTTTTTCTCTCTCTCACTCTTTTTCTCTCTCTCTCCCTTCTTTCTCTCCCCCTCTCTCTCTCTGTATATATATGATATATATTATCTATATCTGTATATATTGATACACACATATACTTATACATCTATATAAGTATATACAGAAATATAGAATAGATATATTTAGATATATAAAGAGAGAGAGAGGTAAGTATATATATTATATATATATGAATTTTTAGGTTGAAACTTAAGCAGGAAGAAATGGACGCATTCCTGGAAAGCCACAAACTACCAAAACTGGAGCAGGAAGAAATAGAAAACATGAACAGGCCAATAACCAGGGAGGAAATTGAAGCAGTCATCAAAAACCTCCCAAGACACAAGAGTCCAGGGCCAGATGGCTTCCCAGGGGAATTCTATCAAACGTTTAAAGAAGAAATCATACCTATTCTACTAAAGCTGTTTGGAAAGATAGAAAGAGATGGAGTACTTCCAAATTCGTTCTATGAGGCCAGCATCACCTTAGTTCCGAAACCAGACAAAGACCCCACCAAAAAGGAGAACTACAGACCAATATCCCTGATGAACATGGATGCAAAAATTCTCAACAAGATACTAGCCAATAGGATCCAACAACACATTAAGAAAATTATTCACCATGACCAAGTAGGATTTATCCCCGGGACACAAGGCTGGTTCAACACTCATAAAACCATCAATGTGATTCATCATATCAGCAAGAGAAAAACCAAGAACCATATGATACTCTCATTAGATGCAGAGAAAGCATTTGACAAAATACAGCATCCATTCCTGATCAAAACCCTTCAGAGTGTTGGGATAGAGGGAACTTTCTTTGACATCTTAAAAGCCATTTACGAAAGCCCACAGCAAATATCATTCTCAATGGGGAAGCACTGGGAGCCTTTCCCCTAAGATCAGGAACAAGACAAGGATGTCCACTCTCACCACTGCTGTTCAACATAGTTCTGGAAGTCCTCGCCTCAGCAATCAGACAACAAAAAGACATTAAAGGCATTCAATTGGCAAAGAAGAAGTCAAACTCTCCCTCTCTGCCGATGACATGATTCTCTACATAGAAAACCCAAAAGCCTCCACCCCAAGATTGCTAGAACTCATACAGCAATTTGGTAGCGTGGCAGGATACAAAATCAATGCCCAGAAATCAATGGCATTTCTATACACTAACAATGAGACTGAAGAGAGAGAAATTAAGGAGTCAATCCCATTTACAATTGCACCCAAAAGCATAAGATACCTGGGAATAAACCTAACCAAAGAGGTAAAAGATCTATACCCTAAAAACTATAGAACAGTTCTGAAAGAAATTGAGGAAGACACAAAGAGATGGAAAAATATTCCATGCTCATGATTGGCAGAATTAATATTGTAAAAATGTCAATGTTACCCAGGGCAATTTACACGTTTAATGCAATCCCTATCAAAATACCATGGACTTTCTTCAGAGAGTTAGAACAAATTATTTTAAGATTTGTGTGGAATCAGAAAAGACCCCGAATAGCCAGGGGAATATTAAAAAAGAAAACCATAGCTGGGGGCATCACAATGCCAGATTTCAGGTTGTACTACAAAGCTGTGGTCATCAAGACAGTGTGGTACTGGCACAAAGACAGACACATAGATCAATGGAACAGAATAGAGAACCCAGAAGTGGACCCTGAAATGTATGGTCATCTAATATTCGATAAAGGAGGAAAGCCTATCCATTGGAAGAAAGACAGTCTCTTCAATAAATGGTGTTGGGAAAATTGGACATCCACATGCAGAAGAATGAAACTGGACCACTCTCTTTCACCATACACAAAGATAAACTCAAAATGGATGAGAGATCTAAATGTGAGACAAGATTCCATCAAAATCCTCGAGGAGAACACAGGCAACACCCTTTTTGAACTTGGCCACAGTAACTTCTTGCAAGATACATCCACAAAGGCAAAAGAAACAAAGCAAAAATGAACTATTGGGACTTCATCAAGATAAGAAGCTTTTGCACAGCAAAGGATACAGTCAACAAAACTAAAAGACAAACTACAGAATGGGAGAAGATGACATATCAGATAAAGGGCTAGTTTCCAAGTCTATAAAGAACTTATTAAACTCAACAGCAAAGAAACAAACAATCCAATCATGAAATGGGCAAAAGACATGAACAGAAATCTCACAGAGGAAGAAGACATAGACATGGCCAACGTGCACATGAGAAAATGCTCTGCATCACTTGCCATCTGGGAAATACAAATCAAAACCACAATGAGATACCACCTCACACCAGTGAGAATGGGGAAAATTAACAAGGCAGGAAAACACAAATGTTGGAGAGGATGTGGAGAAAGGGGAACCCTCTTACACTGTTGGTGGGAATGTGAACTGGTGCAGCCACTCTGGAAAACTGTGTGGAGGTTCCTCAAAGAGTTAAAAATAGACCTGCCCTACGACCCAGCAATTGCACTGTTGGGGATTTACCCTAAAGATTCAGATGCAATGAAACGTCGGGACACCTGCACCCTGATGTTTCTAGCAGCAATGGCCACAATAGCCAAACTGTGGAAGGAGCCTCGGTGTCCATCGAAAGATGAATGGATAAAGAAGATGTGGTTTATGTATACAATGGAATATTACTCAGCCATTAGAAACGACAAATACCCACAATTTGCTTCAACGTGGATGGAACTGGAGGGTACTATGCTGAGTGAAATAAGTCAATCGGAGAAGGACAAACAGTGTATGTTCTCATTCATTTGGGGAATATAAATAATAGTGAAAGGGAATATAAAGGAAGGGAAAAGAAATGTTGGGAAATATCAGGAAGGGAGACAGAACATAAAGACTCCTAACTCTGGGAAACGAACTAGGGGTGGTGGATGGGGAGGAGGGCGGGTGTTGGAGGGGAATGGGTGACGGGCACTGAGGCGGACACTTGACGGGATGAGCACTGGGTGTTTTTCTGTATGCTGGTAAATTGAACACCAATAAAAATTAATTAAAAAAAAAAAGAAACTTAAGCAGGAACTGATTTTAAGTTGTTACATAAATTGATGATGACAGTTTCACCCCTTGCTGTCACATATGCATATACTATCCTTAATCCACACCTAATTTATACAGAAAGACAATAACAAAGTCATACTTCCACTGAACATGATACAATTGTCCCACATATAACTAAAAATATGCTAAGCTTCTCCCCAGAAAATAATTCGAAGTCCTTGGGTGATATTTACTCTCTTTAATGTTTTTTATGCAAGTATAATTAATATACAGCATTATATTAGTTTTCGGTGTGAAATATGATTCAGCAATTCTGTACATTACTCAGTGCTCATCACAGTGTATTCTTAATCTCCTTCACCTATTTCACTCATCTCCCCATGCACCTCCCCTCGGATAACCATCAGTTTGTTCTCTATATTTAAGTTCCTCAAAATACTAAAATAGAATTCCCGTATGATTCAGCAATTCTACTACTAAGTATTTACCCAAAGAAAA
Organism: Vulpes vulpes; assembly: GCF_048418805.1. Lineage (NCBI taxonomy): Eukaryota > Metazoa > Chordata > Mammalia > Carnivora > Canidae > Vulpes > Vulpes vulpes. The sequence goes on from NC_132785.1 coordinate 79,815,547, forward strand.
TGAAAGCTCTAATTGAAAAAGATGTATGCATGCCTCTGCTTAATGCAGTATCACTTATAATAGCCAAGATATGGAAGCAACCCAAGTGTCCATCAATAAATGACGGATGAAGAAGTTATGGTATATTTATACAATGGAATATTACTCAGCCATTAAAAGGAAATATTTCCATTTGCAACAACATGGTTGGATCTAGAGGGTATAATGTTAAGTTAAAAAGTTGGAGAAAGAGATAGTATATAATTTCACTCATGTGTAATTTAAGAAGCAAAACGAATGAACACACAAAAAAAGACAAACAATAAAGCAGATTCTTAAATATAGAGATATTCACCCTTCTTGATATCACATAACTAAAATTCTGAGATGTAAAGATATAAATGATTATTAGTACATCTTATGTTAGATTATAAGGGGATAGGAGGGAAAGATACGAATACCATATTTATTCATACATACACACTCAAACATTAATAACTATAATAAAGAAGAAATACTTCATGAAAATTAGTTACACACTCACACAAACATATTCATTATAATGATAAAGAATAAATTCTCATGAAAAGTACAGTCCTTGTTTCTGCAACTGGTCACATGGTCAGAGTTGGTATTCTATGACTACCTTTATTTTGGTGGGCATCTCAGCTGGCTGTCATTTATTGCTTGATGGAGTGACGTAAACTTTCATTCCTTAAGGGTCTTGCTCATTAGCAGTCATCTTCAAGTTGAGTCATTTTAGTTTTCCATTGACCTTTATCACAGGACATGGTAATATGAAGAGATGCCTTAAGGGATCTCCTGTGTTCCAGACATAACTTTACTGCCTGCACTATGTGGTAAAAGTCTAATTTCTCCTTGGTAATCAGCATCAATGACCACATTCACTAATCCATTTGCCACATTACATAAATCAACATAGACTCATTAACTCTGACCATTTCTCCTTTCAATAAAAAATGAATAATCAGGTATAATATTCAAACTTTTCTGCTTGCTGGGAGGATTTCCATTCACCACTTTCCTTCAGGGATGTTCCAGAAAGATTGTAGTGCTATAGCTATCTACTTTTGGGCAGTTTCAGCATATCACATAGAACCATCTGTAAACAAGGTTAAGTTTTCTCTTCATTAGTCAACTGTTCATAGGGAACTCTTCATGAGGCAACAAGTGTTACTGGGAAAGAGAAGGTAGCAAGAATCAAGATCATGGGCATTAGGGCTACTTCCTCATGTGACTTACTTGTGCCTTCAGGGCTTCTGAAGCCCATTATCCTTTGATAGTAGAGTTTTGCTGTTTACATCCGACCTTAAGACTTGAAGAGTCAAATGGCATTCAGTACATCATGGGCAACTCAGGTGATGTTATATCTTGGTGGCTCGTGTTTAAGCCTTTAATGTTTATTAAGGCTCAATAGCTAGCCAAAAGCTGTTTCTCAAAAGAGTAGTCATCCCCAAAGGATAATAAAGTTTTGATCTAAAATCCTGAGACTGAGGCCTATAGGGAGCTACCACAGGCTCCAAATAGCCTCTCATTCTGCCAATCACTTCAGGCAGCATCAGATCTGCTGGATTTATATGGTCCAAGTGGCAGAGTAGTTAGTATGGTAGTCTAGATCTGTTGCAGACCCTTTTCTAAATGTTCTCAAAACTAGCAACTCTTTGAGTTACTAGGTAAATAGAATGGAATAACACACTCAAATAAGGAATAAGTTGCATCCATAATCTAAATAGTGCTACTCTATGTTGTACCTCATTTTTGGCTATGGAAGAGGCCAGATGCAATAACTTGTCCTTTACCTTAAAAGGGATCTATATGTGTGACACCACTGGACTCCTATAAATTTCACTGATTTTAGAGACTTCTGAATTTTTGTCAGATTTTTTTCCAACTCTCTGACATGCAAATGTCTCACCAATATTTGGCATTATCACTACTTCTTGCTCACTAGTTACAGTCAGCATATCATCGATATAATGGACCAACAATATGTCATATGGGCCGGTAACATGGTCATGAAACAGAAAAGTGATCAAGATCCCTATAAGTTAGAGAGTTTATATATAGAAAGGAAGGTATATTGCTGGTCTTATTAACTGAAAGCAAATTGCTTCTGGTGAATTTTACAAATACATATCCAGAAAAAAATTATTTTCCAGCTCAATAGCTGCATTCCACATACAAAGATATGGATTAATTTGCTCAAGCAAATTAGGGTCATTTTTACATTTTGATTCAGCAGCAATCTATACTGTTAATCCTGATAAAACACTTTGAATAGAGCTATATATATAGGTATTCTGAATTTAGATTGATACAGTAAATATTCTTTCTGAATCAAAATGTAAAATGATCCTAATTTGCATACAGTTTTCCATAGCACAAATTAGGACATTTTAAATTAGCATAGAGCAATTTTTAAATAACCATTAGCTGTTTTCCCTTAGGCCGATTTTAAAGCATATCAACATGTCAAAAATTTTTTTAAGGTGAGGAAGAAAACTTTAAAAGCTGAAAAAGATTTACAATGACAGATTCATAAAGCACATTCATGAAGAGACTGAGTTTTTGAAACTGAATAATTTTTGCCATTGTAATACAGATGTTATTAAAAGATTCAAATTGGTGTATTAACCTAACAGCTTGGAAATGGCAGTTTACACATCACTTAGTACAATGAGATTCCATCAAAGTCTATTACTATTATTAATCTTTTCTATTCACTGATAAATTTGATAAGGTACCATGTTAGTAACTCTAAATTAAAAATAAGAAGCATTTTCTCTTCTTCATTGTAATAGTTATATATTAGTTGTCCTTAGCAATTTCTTTAAGCTATTGGAAAAATATCTTTAAAAAATTAATACATTAAATGAACACTCAGTTCAACTAAAAGTGTATGAGAAAGCATTTTATTATATCCAGATTCCACAGAGAGATTCCACAGAGGTACACCATCTATTTCCAAAATTACAGTATTTTCCACAGTAATATAATTTTAAAAAGTTAGAGTGAGATTTTATTTAAGGAATCATTTCACTTTTCTTATCAAATGATCTAATGATAGTTGACAGAATACCTAAGCAGTTGGTTTCATTCTTTAATCTCCACTAGCATCAGTTAAGGACTAGAAATTTGCATGTGGTTAAACTCAAATCAGACTGACAATTTAACCTGAGCTTAAGTTCTCGAGTAAAATTTGAAACACCAACCAACTCCATTGTATTCATAAATATGGTTTAAGTCTTTGACAGCTTTTAGCTGTTTTATCATGTGAAAATCTTGGTTTCTATAGACCTTTTATTATCATTAATTTACAACACTTTTGCCATTTCATACCAGACATTACTAGTGTCCTCCTTACCCCAGCAACATGCTTTTATAGATGACTTTAAACAATAATTGTATGATTAATATTTACAGATAAATTTTAAGCAGGGCTTCGGAGTCCCAGGTAAAGAGAAATACAGGCTTATGTAAGCATGTTCCTGGTCCTTTTTTAAAAACTGAAGTATAATTGACATATAACATTATATTGGTTTCAAGTGCACAATACAGTGATTGATTTGGCAACTGTAAATGTTACAAAAGCCTCACCATATAAAGTATAGTTACCATCTGTCACTATACATAGTTATTACAATATTACTGGCTATGCTCTGTATGCTTTTTATCTCTGTGACTTATTCATTTTATAACTGGAAGTTTGTACTGCTTAATCCCCTTTGTCTAGTAGAATCAGAAACCTATTTCACCCATTATAAATCTGTTTCTATTTTGTTATTGTTTGTTTATTTGTTCATTTGTTTGGTGTTTTAGATTCCACATACAAGTGAAATAACATGGTATTTTTCTTTGTCTGACTTACTTTGATTAGCCTCCTACCCTCTAGGTCCATCCATGTTACAAATGACAAGATTATTTCCGTCTGTTTTATAGTTGAGTAATATTCCATTGTATATATCTACCACATCTTCTTTCTGTATTCTTCTCTTGATAGACACTTAGGTTGCTTTCATATCTTGGTTATTTTTTTTTTAAGATTTATTTATTCATTCATTCAGAGAGAGTGAAGAGAAAGGCAGAGACACAGGCAGAGGGAGAAGCAGGCTCCATGCAGGAAGCTCGACGTGGGACTGGATCCCGGGTCTCCAGGATCACACTCCCAGGCTGCAGGCGGCGCTAAACCGCTGCGCCACCGGGGCTGCCCTCATATCTTGGTTATTGTAAATAATGCTGCAGCAAACATACAGGTGCATATATTTTTTTTCAAAACAGTATTTTTGTTTTCTTTGGGTAAATACCCAGAACTAGAATTATTGGCTTATACAGTACTTCTAGTTTTAGTTTTTTTTTTTTTTTTTCAGGACACTCCATACTGTTTCCATTATAGTTGCACCAATTTACATTCCCACCAGCAGTGTGCAAGAGTTTCCTTTTCTCCTTGCCAATTCTTATTACTTCTAGCCTTTCTGATACTAGCCATTCTGACTGGTGTGAAGTGATAACCCATTGTGATTTGGATTTGCATATCCGTGATGATCAGAGCTGTTGAACATTTTTTCATATGTCTGTTGACCATCTGCATGTTTTCTTTGGAAAAATGTCTATTCAGGTCATTTGCCCACTTTTTAATCATATGATTTGGAGTTTTGTGTATAGGGTTGTAATGAATTCTTTATATATGTTGGATAATTAACTCTTTATCAGATATATCATTTGAAAATATTTTCTTCCATTCAGTGGGTTGCTTTTTCATTTTGTAAATGATTTCCTTCACTGTGCAAACATTTTTTTAGTTTAATATAATCTCAATTGTTTATTTTTGCTTTTGTTTTCCTTACCTGGTCCTTTAGGATCATGGATACTGTAACTCTAAGGTAATTATTTGATTAAATCTAACCAGATTTGAGAACAAACTCTAGATTCCCATTCTTAATGTCCTGTGTCAATAATTAAACCTTGACTAATATTGAATTGGTACCTGAACTGGATCCAGAATTGCATTCTGTGGATCAATAGAAAAGCATTCCATATAAGAATTTGGGTCACAGCAATACAGCAGTTGAGAAAAACTAAACACAGAGTGGAAGACAGTGAAGTTGATCTGGAATTTACCAGTTATCTCTGCATCTTCCTGACCCTCTATCTATCCACAGCAATTCAGAAGGTACTGATCACTGGTTTACTTCTTTCTCCAGAAACTCATATAGGTCCCTCTTTGACCAACTCTAAATTGAAACAATTCCAAGAGTAACAAAATTGACAATGGAATTATATATATAGTAATTTAAGGCTTTACCTTGGAAAAGAAGGTGAAAATAGCTTAACATAAGTGGGTGTAAGAAAACACTGAGACCACTAATTAAAGGGAACACATGGAAAAATGTAAAAACAATGAAAGGTTATTAAAACAGCCAATAAGTAATACCAAAAGGAATACACATGTATTCAGTATACAGTTTTTTCTGCTTTCTATATTCAGTTGTATTAGCACATTTTGGGTCCAGCTGTCAGTACCTGGTAGCATAACATAGCAGGGGGTTGTAAAATTACATATGAAACAACCCAATTTCTGCCTTATATTGGTATCATTTACCTACATTTTTTAATCATCTATGAGCTACTTTTTATATAGAATTGCTTATTGCAGCACAAAATTCACTTTGCAAACATGTGGATACATCATCCCTAAAATACAGGCTAATACAGGCTATCTGCCATGTTAGTCTTGTGTGTGTGTGTGTGTGTGTATATATATATCTATATCTATATACATATATATGATTTATTTATTTATTTTTATTTTTTTTAATTTATTCATTCATGAGAGAGGCAGAGAGAGAGAGGCAGAGACACAGGCAGAGGGAGAAGCAAGCTCCATGCAGGGAGCCAGATGTGGGACTCAGTCCCGGGACTCCACGATCACGCCCTGGGCCGAAGGCAGGTGCTAAACCACTGAGCCACTCAGGGATCCCCATGTATACACATATATTATGTACATATCTTATCCCTAACAATTCTCCCTCCTATATTTTGTTTAATAGAAATGCAAATAAATGCATTAAAGATATTTATTGCAGTATTGTTGAAATAACAAAATGTTAGAGGAAGTATATATGCCTTTTGATAAGGAAAATTTTATTTAATTATGCTACCTGCATAAAATGAAATTATATCTATATGATTGTGTATACATATATGTGTATGTCATGTACAAATGTATACATAAGTAAACTTCTTATATGTACATACCATACATGTGTATGCATGTCTGACAGCATATGCATATGAATAGAGGATCGTACACATATAATCACGTACATACAGAAACATATACCTAGGCATGCACATATATATCAATAAATTGTCACTTGATTTGGTTTGATAACAACAAAATACATATCTTTGGCTTATAAGAAATACATTTCTGGCACAAAAAACATGTTCACTGAAGCTCCACTTCATATACTTTTCCTCCAAGATCTAGAATGATTGAATGATTCTTAACTGAGATATTATTGTTCACATGAGCCATGAGAGGAGAAAAGGAGAGAGACAGCAATCAGGTGATGTCTCTACATGCTTCTGCAGAGAAGAGGTATATATTAATTTTGCCCATATTTCTTCAGTCCAAAATAAGTCACATGGACAAGACTGATGTCAGTGTGGTGAGGGAGATAAATTCTCCCAAAGGAAAGGGGAAGCAATTATATAGAAACAAAATGCTGAACAAACACACATATATACATATACACACACGGAGGAAAGGGATTAATGTGTGTGTGGGTTTGTGTGTGTATGTACAATGGAGGAGTAGATCTGTATGTTCTTATTTTATGAAGAAGGATATCTGTAAGCACATATACTACCTTATTTCTTTGAGTTTGGATTTGAGATGAGAGAATCTTTCATTTTGTTTTTGCTGTATAAACATTTTTAAAATGTAAAAATAAGAAAAAATGGTGCTTAATATTAAACATAAAAATAAAACTTTTAATGTGAAATATAAACTATCATAAATCTTAAAGATCATTCTTTAAAGGTTTTTTAGTAGGAAAATATTTCGTTATCTATATAACAACCTAAAGGAAGAACAATCCCCTTACAATAAACTGAATAAATTCAAAGTGTGTGTATCCCAAAATTCCCCCTTGTTCTTTACCTTAGGAAATAATCTTTTACCCTGAGTAGAATGTTAGTTATGGGTTTTCCCTATATGACTTTCGTCAGGCTGAAGATGTTCCATTTTATTTCTAGTTTTCATAGTTTGATAAAAATTTTATTTTTTTAAATACATTGGAGATAGATTTTGTCAATACAACTTCACAACTCAAAATGCAGAGGTTATTCAAACAGGAAGAATAGGTAAAACATAATAATGTGGGGTCACAGCACTTTATTTTGTTTAATGAGACTTATTTGAAAAGGAGAAAATTATCATATGACTATATAGAAGGAAATCAAGAATTTACCTAGATTAAAAATTGCTATAATGACAAAAATAATTAAATTATATCTTCTACTAATTTTAGCACATTTGTCAACTTCCAAAATAAATGTTTAATGAAAATATGTCAAATCCTTTTATTGCAATTGTATGATAGCATATACACACACACAAATATAATTTGTTGCTATTGTTTGAATAAAAAAGTTATCTCCAATTAAGTATACTGGGTAACTACATTATTTTATAATAATTATCTCATAGTTTTTCTATGATTATAATTTATAAGTATAAATTATCATGTCAATTATAAGTATTTATGCTTATAGTTTATAAGTATAAATTATGATCATACATTCTCCATCTCCTTAAAAAATAGTAATAATGATAATTTCTAATGTTAATGCCATATCCAACCTATACCATAGTTACTCTGTAGAAAGAAAAAGTTGACATGAAAATTGCATCACAATTGGAAAACATTCTATTCTGTGACCCAGATCAACATGCTGTAAATCAACATTTAGTTCTAATTTTGACAATGAGTTACATATCATTTTAGCTTCATTGAATTTATTGTAAAACTTATGCCTGAAATATTTTCCTCATTTCTTTTAGCTACTGATTTTTTTTTCTACCACAGTACGATCCATTTGAAACTATCTGGAATCAAATATTTTTTCATGATTTTATACTTATAAGTGTAAATATTTAGACATTTAAATAAATTTTTATGATGTAGTTTTTCATATAAAAGTGATAAGCCATTTGATGTAAAAAAAATGATACTATATTGTTTTCCATACATCAAAAGTATAAACATATTCTTTCCTTTAGGCCATTTACTGAGGCAAACACTAAAGTAACAAGTTTATTTAAGAAAGTATAAGTTAGGGCAGGCCGGGTGGCTCAATGGTTTAGCATCGCCTTTGGTCCATGGTGTGATCTCAGAGACCCGGGATCGAGTCCCGCATCAGGCTCCCTACATGGAGCCTGCTTCTCCTTCTGCCTGTGTCTCTGCCGTTCTCTCTGTGTGTCTCTATGAATAAATAAATAAAATCTTTAAAAAAAGAAAGCATAAGTCAGATATCAGTATTTTGTAATTAAAAGTTAATTCTGATCTAATCTCCATAGTTCATATTTCAATATTAAATGTCAATATTACAATTTCAGGTACTATCCAGATTCTAAACACTGTAATGATCAAAAACAGACCAATATCCTATCTCTTTAATAGATCTTCTCATATGTCTTATATTGTCAGTTGTTTGTCATGTCGGCACACATGTGTGTCCATCTTTCTTTTCTTTTACCTGATCAACAATATGGAAAGAAATAGGACAGAAAGTAAAGCAACAAATAGTTTTTTAAGACTATAAATTGAGATAGTTCCCAGTATTTCATAGTATTGTGTACACAAAACTGTATTTAATTGTATGAGTGAATAATTTTTATTGCTCTATAAACGTATTTTATTTAATCTCTTAGAATTTTCATCAACAAGTCTCACTTCTTTAAACAAACTCTTTTGTTGATTTTCATGATGCAACAATCTCCCGTTAGTCCTCCATCTTGATCTCCAACACTAGCCCAGTTTCTTCTCTTGGACATCTAAATCTTAGGAGCTCTATTTAGAAGCTCTTACCTAGTCATATGGCTTTGTGTAACATCCCTAAAAGACAGTGCCCAAATTGATGTACTCTATTCTAGAGCTTTCCTCTGGGCACATACCATATATTCAACTGTGTGTTTCAAACTGCAACATGATTTCTCAAGTCAGATCTCTCTGGGAGTCATCCTTGAATTGCTACCCTTCTATGAATTCTTGCAGAGTTAGACTTCCTCATATTTCTCTAATCATTTCACTTCTTTTCATCTCCACTGCTGCCATTCTGATTCACGCCATCATTATCTCTGGTGCTTATTGCTACAGTTTCTAGTCTTCCTTCTCCAATAATACCTTCTGCCAATGCATTCTCTATAGGATATGTGGTTACATATATAAAATATTATATTATGTAACTCTCCACTTCAACTTAAGCTTTTATTTTCCCTTACCATGAGGACAAAATCCAAACTCATTTATTTATCTTAGTTAACCCTAATTATCTTAGTAGCAAACTGTAAGTAAATCATTGTTAATTGCACTCTGTTTCATATATATTCATATTTATATATGTAAATGAGTAACAATAAATTATAAGCTAAACTGTAGTATTAGGAGTATTAACCAAAATTTAGGATTCAAAAACAAAGGATCATAAGAAGGATGATAGACAGGCAAAGGGAAAAGTAGAGTTCTATATAATTATTTGAGACCGGAGATACTTCAAGGACAAGGATGTATCTGTAGCTCAGGAAGAAACTGGAAAACCATTTGCATTGTTTCTCTCTTGTCTCTGCTTGTGTGTGTGTGTGTGTGTGTGTGTGTGTGTGTGTGTCCCCACATTATTTATACCCTCCCTGAAGAATAGATTTCTTGTTGGTTTTATGAATGGATGGAGAAACTTGATAAAATTAAATGTGAAGCCATATTTCCACAATCTTTTTTATTCTTTTCTTTAAGCCTGCCACTGGGAAAATGTATTTGCTTTTTCCTTGATACATATTTTCCTCAATTCACAATGGGGTCACATCCCAATAAACTTGTTGTATGTTGAAAATATCTTAAGTGGAATGTGCATTTAATACCTCCAACCTATTGAACACCGTCGCTTAGCCTAACCTACCTTAAGCACGCTCAGAACATTTACATTAGCCTACAGTTAGGCAAAATGCATTGACAAATACATTAGGTCTATTATATAATGAAGTTTTAAATATCTCATGTAATTTATTGAATACCATGCTGACAGTGAAAAACATAATGGTTGTATGGGTATCGGTTCTTTACCTTCCTAAACAAGTGGTTGACTGGGAGTTGCAGCTTGTTGTCACTGCCCACACTGTTGAGAGAATATGGGACTGCATATTGCTAGCCTGAGAAAGGATCAAAATTCAAAGTACAGTTTCTGCTGAATGTGTATTGCTTTTGCACCATCATAAATTAGAAAGATCATAAATCTATCATAAGTCAGGGGCTGTCTGTACATCAAAATGTGCCATGCTTTTGAATCATCTGACTTCCAATTAAATCCCCCATGTCCTACAGAAATTTATCTCAGCTAGTTTTAATTTATTTTTTATTTTTTAAAATATTTTATTTATTTATTCATGAGAGACACAGACTGAGAGAGAGAGAGAGGCAGAGACACAGGCAGAGGGAGAAGCAGGCTCCATGCAGGGACCCTGATGTGGGAATCGATCCCAGGACTCCAGGATCACACCCTGAACCAAAGGCAAGCACTAAACTGCTGAGCCACCCAGGGATTCCCTCAGCTAGTTTTTAAGGAGAAAACTAATAAGCTAAATATAATCTGAATAGAATGAAATGTTTTCATGTTATAGAAGTTGATGTTTATTGGATAGAGTAGATTATGGTTAAATACATTTTATACTACAAAGTAGAGCTTTTGATTATTTAGATTGATAAATTCTTAACTCACCCTAAGCCTCTAAAAATAGTTCAATTTCTTAGACCATATCACTTGAAGTATATACTCCAAATAATATTTTCTGAAGGATTATATTAATTTCTTAGTAATATGCTCTAAGGAAAAATCACAAACTGTTGAATGTCTAAGAGTATGGACGATAACGAAGGGACTTGAAATCATGTGATAAAATGATTGTAGATATTAGAGATATTTAGTCCTGACACCAGATTTTTTAGAGCTTAGTGTGTCTGTAACAGATATTTTTACATAGTTAAGTGTGTTAAGGAAGAATAATTTGAATCCTCATCTGTTGTTTGAGAGACAGATCATTAGGGTCATTAAAAATTTATTTAAGAAGCAATGGTAAAAGTACTAATCATCATTATATCATTAAATTTTCCGTATAGGTACAAACGTAAATATCACATAAGAATTTTAAAATGTTTGCTTTAAATGTCAATTAATAAACTGAAGTCACAGAGAATTGCAAGAATCTCACTGACCTTACTAGAAAAGGAATCAGTGTACACATTTATTTAACACTCATTAGAACCATTCCCATTTCTTCCACACTTTTTTAAAGCAAACCTAATTATTCCTGCTGCCTTGACATTTTTACTACTTCATATGCCTCATCAGTTTAAAACATTTACTTCTGTGACTGCTGAACCATTGAGCAAATTGGTTCTTCAGATCAATATTCTTCAAAAAAGAAGAAGCTCTACACAGGTGTCTGGCAATGTTTATTCACTGAAAGCAGTAAATCTACTGTTGATAGTTGGCAAAGTGACACTCCATTTTAGGTCTTTAATCATTTATCCATTTCCTAAGAAAACTGTAACTTGAAAGAAAAAAAGGAGAGAAAGCTCAATGTGTACTATTAAATAAAAATAGCCAATCAGTCAACACAGAAAGTCTCTCTTCATAGCAATCAGCAACAGCTGTATCCCAATTAAGGCTATGATTTTGCAGGTACTCAGAGAAGTCTATGTCAAAATAAATCCACTTATTTAAAATGTTTTGAACCTTATGAAGTCTTCATAGACAAGTTCAGGGGGAAAAAAACTGTAGGGATTTTCAGACAACTTATTTATAAGTGTCAAGATTCTTGGGTAAAAGAAGCAAATGAGATCAAAACAAGGAGATGTCTAGAAAAACATCATTCTTTTATTAGCTGTAAAGATAGAAAAGGGGAGTTTGAACAGCACTACATATAATTGGGTAGAAACTGACGCAACCCTATTCAATACATTTCTCAACATCTTATAGAAATATAATCCCTTGTAATATCCAGCTCAACCGATGTGTTTATGTCATGGCATGTATACTTAAGATCATTTCTCTTGAATCATTTAAAATGGAATTTAATAAATATTAGTTACAAATAGGCACTAAAACAGTTGTTTTAAATTTTACTTTACACATAAATTACAAAGTGATGTTTTCAATTTAAATTCCCTCAAGCTACTTCTAGGGATTCTGATTTTGCAGTAATATACTTAATTTGTCTAGGGAATCTTTATTTTTATCAAATATACCTGGTAAATATAACATAGATATCCCACTCAAACAATATTTTGAGAAAACCTATTCTAAATTTGTTCAAGTAAAAGAAGCATAGTTTTTAATTTCCTTTCAAATTTTGTATTTTAAAATGCTATTTCTGAACTTAATAAAATATATATATTTTAAAAATGCTGATTTCCAAAACAAAAGCCAAATTCACACATATACACACAGATATTTTTTGCTTACATATACCAAGTAGTTTCTGATAATGGTTAGCTTTTTCTCTGAGTCTACTCACCAGAAGAAGGATGTATCTGTTTTATATTAAACAGCCATTATCATGAATGTTATCTACAGCACTAGGAAACTATAAAGTTTAATTATTCAATGTTTGCGTGATACTTTGAAGATGAGATGTTTTGTTAAGAGCTAAATATTATTGTAGCTATTAAACATCTGTTGTATATTATAGTTAGAGTTGATGACATTTTACAGCAGCATATGAAATTATTCCCCTAGAAATTCATAGGTTGTCAGAGTTGAATACATCATTTAGGGCAACAATACATTATTGATTTATTTTAAGAGATTAAGAAAAAGGGTTTTGTTATGCCAGTACTACTACTTTTGTTTTTGTTTGTTTTTAAAGATTTTATTTATTTATTTGACACACAGAGAGAGTACAAGCAGAGGGGAGTGGCATGCAGAAAGAGAGAGAGAGAGAGAGAGGCAAGCTCTCCCTGCTGAGTAGGGAGCCTGATGCTGAGCTCTAGGACTCCAGGATCACGACCTGAGACAAAGGCAGAAGCTCAACCAAATGAGCCATCCAGGTGCCTCTACTACTTTTATTAAAAAGTATGAGAGAAATGTAAAATAAATTCAATTTGAAATCAGGGGAAAGGCAATTTGATTGCATCTCACTTCTCAATAGAAATTATAGAAGACAGAAGACAATAGAATTATTACATTAATGTGCTGAGAGAAAACTGCCATTTTAGAATACTTTATGTAGAAAAAAGATTCAATATTTTTAGAAAGTATTCTACAGTTTTTGCTGGTGGAAAGGTAAATTTCAATAGCTACTTATTCATTTTACATTTTAATTGAAATATAAAATATATACATCTTATTGAAGCATAAAGTGTATCAATTATAAGTATAAAGTCTGATGACATTTTAAAATGTAAACATACCCACATTAGCAAAACCCAGATTAAGATGTAGAGTATGTTTCATACCTCAGACTTCCCTTCTGCCTTTTCCAGGACTTAAAAAAAAAAAACATTTTTGTGACTTTAAACACTTTGATCTGGGATTAATTTTACTTAATCTTGATATTTGTATAAATGGAATAATTTATCATGCATTATTTTGTGTCTGGCTTTTTTGTTCAGCAATATATATTTTTAAGATTCATCCATATTTTGTATATAGTGTGATATTCACTGTTTTTATTGTCTCCATTTTACCAATAGACTACAACTTGTTTGTTGTACAACTCTATTATGGTTGAGACACTTAATTGTTTCCAGATTAGGATTATAAGTAACTGTGCTGAAATGCTACAGTATGACATTTCTCTGGATATATATAAAAGTAGACTTCCAAGGTAATAGTATGTGCATTTTGATATTATGGTTTTATTATTAATCAGTTTAATATTTAAAATCTAGTGTCCACGTTTAATGCAATCCCTATCAAAATACCATGGACTTTCTTCAGAGAGTTAGAAAAAATTATTTTAATATTTGTGTGGAATCAGAAAAGACCCTGAATAGCCAGGGGAATTTTAAAAAAGAAAACCATAGCTGAGGGCATCACAATGCCAGATTTCAGGTTGTACTACAAAGCTGTGGTCATCAAGACAGTGTGGTACTGGCACAAAAACAGACACATAGATCAATGGAACAGAATAGAGAACACAGAAGTGGACCCTGAACTTTATGGTCAACTAATATTCGATAAAGGAGGAAAAACTATTCATTGGAAGAAAGTCTCTTCAATAAATGGTGCTGGGAAAATTGGACATCCACACACAGAAGAATGAAACTAGACCACTCTCTTGCACCATACACAAAGATAAACTCAAAATGGATGAAAGATCTAAATATGAGACAAGAGTCCATCAAAATCCTCGAGGAGAACACAGGCAACACCCTTTTTGAACTCGGCCACAGTAACTTCTTGCAAGATACATCCACGAAGGCAAAAGAAACAAAAGCAAAAATGAACTATTGGGACTTCATCAAGATAAGAAGCTTTTGCACAGCAAAGGATACAGTCAACAAAACTAAAAGACAACCTACAGAATGGGAGAAGATATTTGCAAATGACGTATCAGATAAAGGGCTAGTTTCCAAGATCTATAAAGAACTTCTTAAACTCAACACCAAAGAAACAAACAATCCAATCATGAAATGGGCAAAAGACATGAAGAGAAATCTCACAGAGGAAGACATGGACATGGCCAACATGCACATGAGAAAATGCTCCGCATCACTTGCCATCAGGGAAATACAAATCAAAACCACAATGAGATACCACCTCACACCAGTGAGAATGGGGAAAATTAACAAGGCAGGAAACCACAAATGTTGGAGAGGATGCAGAGAAAAGGGAAGCCTCTTACACTGTTGGTGGGAATGTGAACTGGTGCAGCCACTCTGGAAAACTGTGTGGAGGTTCCTCAAAGAGTTAAAAATAGACCTGCCCTACGACCCAGCAATTGCACTGTTGGGGATTTACCCCAAAGATTCAGATGCAATGAAACGTCGGGACACCTGCACCCCGATGTTTCTAGCAGCAATGGCCACAATAGCCAAACTGTGGAAGGAGCCTCGGTGTCCATCGAAAGATGAATGGATAAAGAAGATGTGGTTTATGTATACAATGGAATATTACTCAGCAATTAGAAACGACAAATACCCACCATTTGCTTCAACGTGGATGGAACTGGAAGGTATTATGCTGAGTGAAGTAAGTCAATCGGAGAAGGACAAACAGTGTATGTTCTCATTCATTTGGGGAATATAAATAATAGTGAAAGGGAATATAAGGGAAGGGAGAAGAAATGTTGGGAAATATCAGGAAGGGAGACAGAACATAAAGACTCCTAACTCTGGGAAACGAACTAGGGGTGGTGGAAGGGGAGGAGGGCGGGGGGTGGGGGTGGGGGGTGAATGGGTGACGGGCACTGAGGGGGGCACTTGACGGGATGAGCACTCTCGTGTTATTCTGTATGTTGGTAAATTGAACACTAATAAAAAATAAATTTATTATAAAAAAATAAAATAAAATCTAGTGTCCATTTTGATTTATAATTTGAATTACATGGTTATATGTGTGCTTGCATGTTTGTGTGTCAATATGTGTATATATTCGTATATGTATAAATTATGGAATACTATACACTTTTTTAAAAGATTTATTTATTTACTTATTTGAGAGAAAGAGAGAATGCAAGCCCATGAGTAAGGGGCGGAGCAGAGGGAGAAACAGAAGGAGACTCCCCACTGAGCAAGGAGACTAATGGGGGGCTTGATCTCAGGAAACCCAGGCCATGACCTGTGCTGAAATCAGGAATAAAACGATCAACCAATTGAGCCACCCAGGTGCTCCAATACTATACATATTTTAAATCATTCACAGTTTATATATATAGTCATATACACACAAACAGAAGCATATAACCCCATCAGCTGTAAAAATACACATTTCAGTATACATGTGATACATAATTTCAAATATTATAATACATAATACCATTATATATATTTTATAGTATATTATATGTATTTCTAATTTACTAGCTTTTTAATGTGTTTTTCGGTTACTCTAAGAATTGTATCAAAATATTTTACTATGATTTGGATTTGTATATTTTATTTTTAATTATGTCAGATTTTACTTTATATATTATGAGATGATCTTATTCTTTCTTGTTGGATTAACATTTTAACATTATAAAATGGAACAGCCTTCTTTACTTTTGTACTAATTCTAGCATCAAAACCTATTTCATCTTATACTAATAAAACTACATTACCTTTTTCTTTCGTATTGTATGATATAATTTTTGTTCTTTAATAATCAGTGTTTATATATTCTCATATTTAAGATATCTCATAAATAGTGAAGAATGTTGCATTTAATTAGTGTATCAGTATTTATATTTTGCTAGACTATACCACTTTTCAGTTAAGATAATTATAGGTATATTTTACTTTAAATTGTCCCTTTTTGATTTATTTATATTTTCTCTCCTTTTTCCTTGAATTCCATTATAATCTTCTTTATAATTAAATGGCACTTGTTAATCTTTAGTGTTTCTCTTTTGTATATATTTGTAATTCATATGTTTATTATTTTCTATAGCAAGTACAACACATGTTTATAGTATGCATTAATTATAAGATGAATTGTCATGTAATTTATTTTAATATATTTTAAATTGTCCATGATATTATTCATGCATTTTAAATATCACAAGAATTATTTTAAACAATCAATATTATTTTATATTTAATTACATGCATACTTTTGCTGTTCTCTTCATTTATTCTAGAATTACTCTATTTCTATTCAGTCAAAAAAATCTCCTTATGAGATATTTTTTGATGTAGTTCTTGTTACAGTGGATTTTCTCAGTATTCATATTTTGTCATTGTCTTTTCTCTCTTCTTTACCTCTGAAAAATACTTTCTCTACATATATAATTTTAAGTTGACACTTACTCCTCTTCCACACTTTATATATATGCATTCATAGTGTTCTGAATTCTATATGCTTAGATATAAACTATGCGTGTTATTTTTTTAAGCTCTGGCTGGTTTTAAGATAGTCTCTTTGCTTTTAATTTTCAGCAATTTTGCTATATTTTGGTTGTATTTTTTTTTTGAGTTTTTGTCCATCCCATAGTGCAGAAATCTAAAATCCGTAATTTATTTCTATTCTTTCAAAATAAAAAAAATCTCAGATTTCCTTCATTTCTTTCTTCTTCAATTTATATTCTTTCTCCTTCCCCTTTGGGATTACAACTACATGTATGTTAAATCATTTCATCATCGTCTGTACAATGATAACACTGTTTCATCCTTTCCTTTTGTAAACCTCTTTCAATGTGTCTGTATTATGTTAACATATACTCAAATTCAATAATTTCATTTCTACTATTCATAATTTGCTTTCAAATGCATTTACTGAATAGTTTCAGATGTCAATAACATTTCAGTAAAAATTATGATATTGATTTTAATAGATTTTCTAATTTCTTGTGAAATTTTTTATATTTTTATGTATTTTCTTTAAATATTATAGTTATTTAGTATACCTAGTTTATAGTTATTTAATGTTTGATAATTTCAAAATCTGTATCATCTATGGATATCTTTCTTTTGTCCCTTTTAGCTCTTTAATTTCAGTATTGGGATTTGTATTTAATTATGTCCTATCATTTTTATTACATGTCAGATATTGTTTTTACAAAAGTTAGGTCTCTGGGAGGATGCTACCGTTTTACAGAGAAGTTAAATTTTTCTTTTTGCATGTAGATAGAGTAAAGGCAGATCATCTTGAGAGTGATTTATTTCTATTTTATTATTTTTTTCTGGATAAAAACTTTTAATAGCCTCAAAAAATGGTCTGGAGTGCCTATATGTCCCTTTCCCTTTGTGGCCCTGATTCCAATTTTTGTATCTATATCCTGTGACATTGCCAACATTTATTTTTAGTATTTTTTAGCCTTTTAACAACTGTTCTCTGCTTTGTTAGTGTGAGTGTTGCCTCTTATATGTGAAGCTTAGGGGTTACGAAATATCTTGAGAGTAGTTACATACAGAATGGGTTTCTTTTTTGTATATCCCTTTTTTGCTATATATTAGAAGGTATCTTTCCTTCAATTTTCAGTAAGTGTTGGCTAGGTTTCCTTCAATGCTACATCCTCCCCATATTCCTTCTTTCTCCTATCTGGGGTCACAATTGTGTGTGCATGTGTGTATGTGTGTAAATATACTTTCTGCCTATATTAGGATAATTCTTGTCTCTGTAATAAATAAAATTCAAATTTCAGTGACTTAAAATATGTGTTTACTTTATAATTATGCAACAACATAATAATACATGCCTTTCTGTTAAATGAGAAATTTTCCTTTGCATGGCCATTCAAGAATCTAAGCTTTTCAGTCTTCTAACTCTGGCATTACAGAACCTAAGAGTCCTGTATTTTTATGAAGTTTTATTTCATATAAGTTTGGCTTGTGTGACAAATATCACCTCCACTTACATTTTATTGGTAAGAATCATAGCTACATTTAGAAGCAAGAGGATTGGAAATTGCTGCCCTTGAATTATCAGCTGACTTATAGAGACTCCACATTATGAAAAGAAAAGCACAATTTCCTTTCTTTTTTTTTCTTTAAAAACTTTTTTATTATCTTATAATACTAAAAGAAAACTCAATCTGATTTGAATCAAGCAATGAGCAAACAACACATTTATAAACATAATTTATAGTATTATTTCAGCACGAAAATAAATAGAAAGGTAAATATTGTAGATTGCTGAAGTGAATCATATGGTAAAAATGGTGTGGGCAAGTTCCACTCTGTGGGTGGAATTCCAGAAAACCCAAGTAAAATGAGTAAAGTGAAAAAAAAGGACAATAATAGGATAGTATCATGAAATAATTCTATTTTTATAAAACTACACATATGCATGCAAAATTATAAAAATATGTTATAATTTTATTTACTATCATACGTGCCCACATTAAAATGTTAAGTTAAAAATGCAACATAAGAACATGTTATTTCACTTAAAAATTGGGAACCACCTGGATGACTCAGCCAGTAGAGCATGTGACTCTTAATCTCAGGATTGTGGGTTTGAGCACCATATTGGACATAGAGCTTATAGTTAAAAAATTGAATAAATGAAAGCTCTACAAGGGGCACCTGTGTAGCTCAGCCAGTTAAGTGTATGCCTTTGGCTCAGGTCATGATCCTCAGGATCCTGAGATCAAGCTCTACATTGGGCTCCCTGCTTAGTGGGGAGTTTTCTTTTCCATCTCCCTTTGCCCCTACCTGCCCCTACTTTTGTACTCAATCTCTCTCAAATAAATAAATAAAATATTTTTTTAAAGCTCCAGATGATTTAAAATAAAACTTATTTTTGAGCATCATTTTGACTCATGTTCAAGATTTAATTTAATGTTATTTCCTTTCCTATACCTCTATTCTGAAACTCATCTTATAGGGCAGTTTATATGAACATGTCTGACACCAACATTTTTTGTAATGCCTTTAGGAAAGGTGTATATTACTTAATGTTTATTTCTCAGTAGTTAGCATGTAGTCATTTTTTTAAATAGTGAATTAAAATACCAAAAATTTACTTGTAATTTTCAAACATTTGATAGAGATGATGAGTATATCTCTGTACACTTTATACTATAATTTAAATGCATTATATACATGTAATTATGTCCTTCAACAAATAAGAATGACATACAATTATGTTTGTTGTTTATAAAAGACAGTCAAATTACTATTCTGCTTTTAAAAACACCTTTATTTGCTTTTACAAATGAAACATTTTCACAATGATTTTTGATTATACTCAAGTCTATTTTTAGAAATAATTCTGTGTCTGCAGTAGATTTCTTTTCAATATTGAAATATCTTTAATGACTTTCAATGATAAACATTTGTCCTAGAGAAATTAGAAAGGATGGCAACTCTGAGTAATAAGATATTGGTTGTCAGGATACTATTATTAGTAAAAGCCCATTCAACTTGAAATTTGGCAGTGATACAACAAGAAATGGCTTCTGGAAAAGCTTGATATTTTAGGGCTTTGTTACAAACTTTCTAGTTTCTATAATAAATCTCATTGAAATGTGAAAGCTAAATACAGGAGCAATTGGCATGACACATTATTTTAGCAATATTTACTTAGAGACAAATATTTTGTATCTCTCTACTAGTGTCTTTAGAAAAGATCAAATATAGATGTATATTTTTACAGCAAAATCGTTAGTGTATTATTGATTTCAAGAGGAATAAGTATCAATGGGAATATCAATAAGAGGAAATAATATGCTTCAATATAGAAAAATCTTAGCAATGGCTCAGGAACATTTGTAAACTTCCAGGGAAACAAAAATCAGGGCTTAATCACAGAAGTAGATAGATTTTTAAAAAAGAAATTGAGTGAAATATTTGTTCTAAAAAGAGTCTTGCCTTAACCATCAAATAAAAATATGTTTTTATTTTTTAGACACTGAATTATCACAGATTTATATTATTTTCTAATATTTTGGCCTCAATGAGTATGCCTAAATCATTTTGTTATTTTATAAAATTAATTTTTAAATTATCTCTTATTGCCTGTTTAAAATATTTTACTTTATTTTCTGAAATGAATGAATTAAAAAGTACCAACCCAATTAATATAACATTATGAGTTTGAGCAACATTATTACAAATCAAAATATTTTTCTATTCCAAACATTTGGGTGTATCTGATACTTAATTTTTAATTTTCAGTGTTTTATTAATGGCTTTTTGGGGTTCTTGAAATATATTCATAATTTTTTTGTAGTGTACATGAATGATTTTGATAGTAATATTGTTGACACTGAGGAGGAGCATAATAAAAATGACAAAGTAGAAGTTTTAATAATTTTCCAGGCACTCTGAGAATACAGCTAAATAACTCATTAAAGATTTTTAGGACTGTGCCTGGCATGGTGAATACTTAATATGTTCTTTTATTATTGTTAGGAAAATATGCCATTTTTCCTGATTGTAATATATCTTTTTTTTTTTGCTCAAAATAGTTACTTAAATAAATAAAAGAACATTATGTAAGTTTTAATTAAAAAGAAAGCACATAATTACTTTGAATTTTAATAATTAAAGAAATTATTCTTCTTTCTTATAATAAACACTGTCCATATCTATGAATTATTATTTTCTGCTTTTCTCTATTAAAACAAATCTTTGAATCTTCACTTCAAAATTGATCAACAATATGACCGTAGTTGTGTGTTTTAATTTTCTGTATTTGAAACAGCAACTTTACCACCAGTACTACTAAATAGTATGTAGGAAATTTTTATTCCTACAATAGTTTTTTAGTTGATAATTACCTGCTATAGTTTCAGATATACAATGTAATAATTCAATAATTTTATTCTCAGAACTTGTCAAGATAAGAGCACTCTTGATCCTCTTTATCTATTTCACTCCTCTTCCCACTCAGTTCCTCTCTTAGAACCACCAGTTTGGTTTTCGGCTCTTAGAGTCTGTGTTTTGTTTGTCTTTTTTTGTTTGTTTGTTTTGTTTTTTAAATTCTGCATATGAGTGAACTCATTTGGTATTTATGTTCATAATTTTGGCTTACTGCTTAACAAGTAACATTTGAAATTGAATTTATTTTTTTTAATTCAGGAACATTTAAAATTGCTTTCCAGAAGAAGCATGTTAACATTTCTCTTCCACCCATAAGGGACAAGAGCATTTATTTCATAGAATTTTAATGGAGTTTAGTATTTTTGTTACCACTAATCTTTCTTCATAACCAAACTGAAAAAAATAAACATATTTTCATTGTTTGTTTTTGATGACTAGAGAGGTTAAAATTATTCCCATGAAGTTTTGATATTTCATCTTTATTTTTATGGAAATTATCTATATAAGATGTGTTCATTTTAAGTTTTAAATGACTATAGCCTTACTACCACCGATTCACATCTATGAATCTATTCATTCAACCAGTATTGATCACCTATTATACATACAAGACACAATTCTAAGAGCTATAAATACAGCAATGAACAAAATATATGAAAATGTCTGCCCGCAAAGGAGTTCCCAATAATAAATAAACTAAATAAGCAGAGTGTTAATTACATTAAATGTTAATAAGTGCCATAGAATACAAAGGTTTCTTAAGTATTTCTTAAGTATGATTTTAAGTATGAAGTAGTGAGCTGTGTGGATAAGTGGGGGAAGAATATTCTAACCAGAGTGAATATGTGCAAGATTTGGTTGAAACAACTTTACTTAGGGTAATATATAGAAAGCAAAGATTCCAATGAATTGGAGTGAAGTGTAGGCTATTAGGAAATGGGATGTTTCAGATGTTGAACTGATGTTGACACACACATATGCCAATGAAGTACAAATTCATTACTCACGTAGTATAACTTTTTGGAAAGAGCAGGACGTGCTTCCAAGGGGGTTTGAAAATGGGCAACTTGGGTGTGGTTAAGGGACAGCGCTGAGGCAAGGGTGTTCCTATGAACAAATGTGGGGCTTGCATGGTTTAAACTTCCTGGTTGTGGCAGGGAGAAAGCATGCCAGCTTTCTCATAGGCTTTTCCAGATGTGGAACAAGTAGGTGAGAAGGAGGATAGAAATTGAAATGTGAGCAGTCAAACGTGAAAAATGAATTCCATATGCTACATTTAACTTATAATTAGAAGGGAAGCCATTTGAAGGTATTGAGCAAACAGCTGTGACATATTCTGATTTAGTTCTACCTGGAATGCTGTGAGTACTATGTTGAGAACTGAAAGGGTGAGTAAAGGAAGGTGCATGGAAGTGAGATGTAAGCCCCTGCTTTAGTGAAAGTAGTGTTTCAAAGCAAGAAGTTAGCAGTGGAGGTGGTGGGAACTGATTGGATTAAGAATATATTTTGAACATAGGAATAGCAAGATTTGTTTATGAAATGGACATAATACTAGAGAGAGAAAAAAATGGCTCTGAAAACTTGGGAAAATGAGGCTGATGGTAACTGTTAAAGGGAAAATTCTGATATAACTATGTTTGAAGGAAAGCAAATAAGAAGCTGCATTTGCCACCCAATTAAGTAAGAGCTTGGAAATATAAATCTGGAGGTTAGGACAAAGGTGAACCAGTCATATTCGAGTGAAAGATATTAATGAGGAGATGGTACTCAAAGCCATGGAATTGGATGACAACCTAAGTAAATGACTATAATTAGGAAAACATAAAGCAATACAGGGAATGATCCAGGGATCACTCCAGAATTCAAAGATCAGGTAAATGTTGGTGAATGAGCAAAGCAGACTAAAGAGACTGAGTTGGAAGTAAAGAAGGAATTTAGGATATCAAGAAGAGAAAGTGTATCAAGGAGGAAATAATAGGGGCACCTGGATGGCTCACTTGGTTGTACATATGCCTTTGGCTCAGGTCACAATCTCAGGGTCCTGGGATGGAGCCCTGCATTGGGCTCCCTGCTTAGTGGGGAGCCTGCTTTCCCTCTCCCTCTGCCCTTCCCCGCGATGACTGTCCTTGAGCTCTCTCTCTCTCTCTCCCTCACTTTCTTTCTCATGCTTTCTGTCAAATAAATAAATAAAAATATTTACCAAAAAAGAGAGGAAATAATAAATTATGTTGAGCATTCATAGTAGGCCCAGTGTGATGAAGTCAGAGAACTGATCATTGCATTTAGTCAGGAGGAAGTCCCTGACAATCAAGACTCCAGTAGAGAGATAGGAATGAACTCTGCTTGGAGTAAGTTCAAAAAAGAGCAGGAATAGAAGACTTGAAGAGAAACAGGTACAACTGTTTTGAGGAGCAGTTTCATTCTAAAGAAAAGAACGACATGGATAAAAATTTTAAAAGGTTTAATTTTTTAATCAGTGAGAGAAATAATAGCATATTTGTCTGCCAATATGAACTACTCAGTAAATTGGGGAAAGTTTTGCTGTATGAGCTAGCAGAAGTGCTTGGATGAGATATAGACATAAATGGCAGTTTGGATTTTATATGAACTTTCTTAGTAAAGGGGTTTCAGCCATCATAATAAGAAAATAAAGCAATGCGTGTTAGCACAAATTTGGGAGATGGAGTGGTAGATCTTGTAGGAGCTTGTGACAGTTTTCTTCTATATTTTTTTTTCTTAGTGAACTAAGCACCAAAGATACTAACTACATGAGGATAGAGAAAGAATTCTTAGAAGTAAAGAGAGAAAGACACAGTCCTAACATTTTGCATGGAAGAACACCCAGGCACTACCATGAATTCACAAGAAAATTGTATGTATTTTTTTTTAACTTATGAGAGTACTGCAGTGACACTTGATTTCTAATGGGTATTATCCAAACTACTGGATTGAAGTAGTTCACAATTCAAATATTAGATTACGTTGCATTTTTTTAGATGGTGTCAGTCCTTTGCAAAACTGTCTTTTTGCTCTTTGCTCTGGGTAAAAGCAAATAATGTGTGAAAATCAGTGTGGAACAAGAAGTAAAGGTGGTGCTATCCAATATCATTTCAAGGTTTGAGGAATTATGCCATAATCAACAAGGTGCACAAATCTCCTTAGTGAGTAATTGTGGTCATTTAAAATTAAAAGAAAAATGTTTTCTGTCATTTTATATGTACATTTTTTTTTCAAATGCTGGCTGTCATTTTGATATAAATCTTTGTTATATTGCCTGATTTAATTACTTCAGAAACAGAACTGTTCGGTATTTCTTTTGATCTACGGGAGGCATGTAAAAATTAACAAGACACTAAGGGTACTATGAACATAGAAAGGTTGGGTAACTCTGAAAGAGACATCAAGACCATGAAAGAATATATGGACTAGGTGAGTCATAATATGATGGCTACGTGGCATTACAGGTGCACTTTATGTTCGCAGTCATAATTTGAAAGTGAGATCCATCATCGTGATTTTGTGTTTTACTTAAGCCTTCTTCCAGATATATAGATGCAGTATATAATTTGGGAGGGATTTAATTTAACAAGATTTATAATTTTTTTCAGCCAGCTAAAGGTAAGTCATGAAGAAATGAAAGAAAGTTGAAAATACATTAAAGAGAGTAATTGTAATATTTGATCATGTTATCTAATATGGATTGAAGGAGAATGAGAATGTGAGGTAAGTGGTGTCCAGTAAGTAATACATAATAGGCTCCGAAGGGTTTAAGGTCTCATTTAGATTAAGGAGTTGTGTTCAGTGCAGGAGAAAGAATGGAAACCGGTATGGTTATGAATAATTTCAAGATCTATGAATGCAGGTAAATATCTTAGGAGGAATGAAAAAAAAATAGTTTTATTGGATGTAAGATGAGACATGAAGAGGGACACTATATCATACTTAAAAGATCTATCCAACAAGAGGACTTAACAATCCTCAATATATATGCCCCGAATGTGGGAGCTGCCAAATATATCAATAAATTAATAACTAAAGTTGAGACATACTTAGATAATAATACACTTATACTTGGTGACTTCAATCTAGCTCTTTCTACACTCGATAGGTTTTCTAAACACAACATCTCCCAAGAAACGAGAGCTTTAAATGATACACTGGACCAGATGGATTTCACAGATATCTACAGAACTTTACATCCAAACTCAACTGAATACACATTCTTCTCAAGTGCACATGGAACTTTCTCCAGAATAGACCACATACTGGGTCACAAATCGGGTCTGAACCGATACCAAAAGATCGGGATAGTCCCCTGTATATTCTCAGACCATAATGCCTTGAAATTAGAACTCAATCACAACAAGAAGTTTGGAAGGACCACAAACAGGTGGAGGTGAAGGACCATCCTGCTAAAAGATGAAAAGGTCAACCAGGAAATTAAGGAAGAATTAAAAAAGATTCATGGAAACTAATGAGAATGAAGATACAACCGTTCAAAATCTTTGGGATGCAGCAAAAGCAGTCCTCAGGGGGAAATACATCACAATACAAGCATCCATTCAAAAACTGGAAAGATCTCAAATTCAAAAGCTCACCTTACACATAAAGGAACTAGAGAAAAAGCAACAAATAGACCCCACCCCCAGCAGAAGAAGACAGTTAATTAAAATTCGAGCTAACTAAATGATATCGAGACCAAAAGAACTGTGGAACAGATCAACAGAACCAGGAGTTGGTTTTTTGAAAGAATTAAAAAGATAGATAAACCATTAGCCAACCTTATTAAAAAGAAGAGAGAGAAGACTCAAATTAATAAAATCATGAATGAGAAAGGAGAGATCACTACCAACACCAAGGAAATACAAACGATTTTAAAAACATATTATGAACAGCTGTACGCCAATAAATTAGGCAATCTAGAAGAAATGGACGCATTCCTGGAAAGCCACAAACTACCAAAACTGGAGCAGGAAGAAATAGAAAACCTGAACAGGCCAATAACCAGGGAGGAAATTGAAGCAGTCATCAAAAACCTCCCAAGACACAAGAGTCCAGGGCCAGATGGCTTCCCAGGGGAATTCTATCAAACGTTTAAAGAAGAAATCATACCTAATCTACTAAAGCTGTTTGGAAAGATAGAAAGAGATGGAGGACTTCCAAATTCGTTCTATGAGGCCAGCATCACCTTAATTCCAAAACCAGACAAAGACCCCACCAAAAAGGAGAATTACAGAACAATATCCCTGATGAACATGGATGCAAAAATTCTCAACAAGATACTAGCCAATAGGATCCAACAACACGGGATCCCTGGGTGGCGCAGCGGTTTGGCGCCTGCCTTTGGCCCGGGGCGCGATCCTGGAGACCCGGGTTCGAATCCCACATCAGGGTCCCGGTGCATGGAGCCTGCTTCTCCCTCTGCCTGTCTCTGCCTTGTCTCTGCCTCTCTCTCTCTCTCTCTCTGTGACTATCATAAATAAATAAATAAAAATTAAAAAAAGAATTCTTTAAAAAAAAAAAAAAAGGATCCAACAACACATTAAGAAAATTATTCACCATGACCAAGTAGGATTTATCCCCGGGACACAAGGCTGGTTCAACACTCGTAAAACCATCAATGTGATTCATCATATCAGCAAGAGAAAAACCAAGAACCATATGATACTCTCATTAGATGCAGAGAAAGCATTTGACAAAATACAGCATCCATTCCTGATCAAAACGCTTCAGAGTGTTGGGATAGAGGGAACTTTCCTCGACATCTTAAAAGCCGTTTACGAAAAGCCCATAGCAAATATCATTCTCAATGGGGAAGCACTGGGAGCCTTTCCCCTAAGATCAGGAACAAGACAAGGATGTCCACTCTCACCACTGCTGTTCAACATAGTTCTGGAAGTCCTCGCCTCAGCAATCAGACAACAAAAAGACATTAAAGGCATTCAAATAGGCAAAGAAGAAGTCAAACTCTCCCTCTCTGCCGATGACATGATTCTCTACATAGAAAACCCAAAAGCCTCCACCCCAAGATTGCTAGAACTCATACAGCAATTTGGTAGCGTGGCAGGATACAAAATCAATGCCCAGAAATCAATGGCATTTCTATAAACTAACAATGAGACTGAAGAAAGAGAAATTAAGGAGTCAATCCCATTTACAATTGCACCCAAAAGCATAAGATACCTGGGAATAAACCTAACCAAAGAGGTAAAAGATCTATACCCTAAAAACTATAGAACAGTTCTGAAAGAAAATGAGGAAGATACAAAGAGATGGAAAAATATTCCATGCTCATGATTGGCAGAATTAATATTGTAAAAATGTCAATGTTACCCAGGGCAATTTACACGTTTAATGCAATCCCTATCAAAATACCATGGACTTTCTTCAGAGAGTTAGAACAAATTATTTTAAGATTTGTGTGGAATCAGAAAAGACCCCGAATAGCCAGGGGAATTTTAAAAAAGAAACCCATAGCTGGGGGCATCACAATGCCAGATTTCAGGCTGTTCTACAAAGCTGTGGTCATCAAGACAGTGTGGTACTGGCACAAAAACAGACACATAGATCAATGGAACAGAATAGAGAACCCAGAAGTGGACCCTGAAATGTACGGTCATCTAATATTTGATAAAGGAGGAAAGACTATCCATTGGAAGAAAGACAGTCTCTTCAATAAATGGTGCTGGGAAAATTGGACATCCACATGCAGAAGAATGAAACTGGACCACTCTCTTTCACCATACACAAAGATAAACTCAAAATGGATGAAAGATCTAAATGTGAGACAAGAGTCCATCAAAAGCATAGAAGAGAACACAGGCAACACCCTTTTTGAACTCGGCTACAGTAACTTCTTGCAAGATGCATCCACAAAGGCAAAAGAAACAAAAGCAAAAATGAACTATTGGGACTTCATCAAGATAAGAAGCTTTTGCACAGCAAAGGATACAGTCAACAAAACTAAAAGACAACCTACAGAATGGGAGAAGATATTTGCAAATGACATATCAGATAAAGGGCTAGTTTCCAAAATCTATAAAGAACTTATTAAACTCAACACCAAAGAAACAAACAATCCAATCATGAAATGGGCAAAAGACATGAAGAGAAATCTCACAGAGGAAGACATGGACATGGCCAACATGCACATGAGAAAATGCTCTGCATCACTTGCCATCAGGGAAGTACAAATCAAAACCACAATGAGATACCACCTCACACCAGTGAGAATGGGGAAAATGAACAAGGCAGGAAAACACAAATGTTGGAGAGGTTGCGGAGAAAAGGGAACCCTCTTACACTGTGGGTGGGAATGTGAACTGGTGCAGCCACTCTGGAAAACTGTGTGGAGGTTCCTCAAAGAGTTAAAAATAGACCTGCCCTACGACCCAGCAATTGCACTGTTGGGGATTTACCCCCAAGATTCAGATGCAATGAAACGCCGGGACACCTGCACCCCGATGTTTCTAGCAGCAATGGCCACAATAGCCAAACTGTGGAAGGAGCCTCGGTGTCCATCGAAAGATGAATGGATAAAGAAGATGTGGTTTTTGTATACAATGGAATATTACTCAGCAATTAGAAACGACAAATACCCACCATTTGCTTCAACGTGGATGGAACTGGAGGGTATTATGCTGAGTGAAGCAAGTCAATCGGAGAAGGACAGTGTATGTTCTCATTCATTTGGGGAATATAAATAATAGTGAAAAGGAATATAAAGGAAGGGAAAAGAAATGTTGGGAAATATCAGGAAGGGAGACAGAACATAAAGACTCCTAACTCGGGGAAACGAACTAGGGGTGGTGGAAGGGGAGGAGGGCGGGTGTTGGAGGGGAATGGGTGACGGGCACTGAGGTGGACACTTGACGGGATGAGCACTGGGTGTTTTTCTGTATGTTGGTAAATTGAACACCAATAAAAATTAATTAAAAAAAAAAGAAAATAGCAAGTAAAAACAACTGTTTTGAAGATAGGATTTATTTACTTATTTATTCTAATGTAAAAAAAAAGGCAAGATCATAGAAGAACAGAAAGTAAAGGATATAAGAAATTTCTTTCTACCTACTGCCTTCTGCAAAGTTGCATTTGGAACATGAGTATTTATTACAGTTATTAAAATGTGTAATAAATTAAAAGATATATAATAGGATTCTTTTGATAATCATCTTTGTGGCTATAAACAAAGGTGGTCATTAGGATTAGAACATTCCTGGTATATTATTATTCATATGTTATTATTGCGTATATAATTTAATAATATTAAAATAATCTAATCTATATTTATACCTCAGATGATGGACATGTCTACTTCACTCATGAAAACGTTTTTTGTCTATATTTCTACCATATTTACTTAAGTCTTTAACTTAAGGGCAATTTTTTTTCTCTACCCAAAATAGTCTGAGTCAATATTTAAAAAAGAAAAAAAAAAAAAAAAAAGAGGGCGGCCCCGGTGGCGCAGCGGTTTAGCGCTGCCTGCAGCTCGGGTGTGATCCTGGAGACCCTGGATGAGTCCCACGTCGGGCTCCCTGCGTGGAGCCTGCTTCTCCCCCTGCCTGTGTCTCTGCCTCTCTCTCTCTGTGTCTCAACAAATAAATAAAATCTTTAAAAAAAATAAGAAAGGGGGGGGGGGGAAGAACCCTGCTGTGTTTTTCTTTGTATATAGCGTCTTCTTTAACATATTTTGCAGGCTTAATTTTACTTGACTAATATGACAAATTAGCAATTGCCAAATAGAAAGTATTACCTGTTTCAATATTCAATAAACACATACAGGAATATAAAGATAGAGTACTAAGCTTAACATTTGAGAAGAGTTATACCCGATTCACACATCTTTACCTTTAGATGTTTGAAGAACTTCCAATCTCAGAATCACCTATATCCTTTGCAAAAGTACTAATTGCTCATAAACAAAATTATTTTACCAATCAACTGGCTCATAATTTTAAAATGTAATTATTATTTCTATATGTAGTGTACTTTAATAAAAACTAAGAAAAAATATACACACAGATCTTCTATTATGATTTGCAGTTTTTTGTTTAGCCTAGTTGATACATGATGCTACATTAATTTCAGGTATACAACATAGTAGTAATTCAACAAGTGTATATAATACTCTATTTACCACAAGTGTAGCTACCATTTGTTACCATACAACACTATTTCAATACCATTGACTAAATTCCCTGTGCTGGACCTTTTATTCCATGACTTATTTATTCCATAACTGGAACTTGTATCTCCCAACATCCTTTTGCTCATTTTGCCCATTCCCTCTCATCTCTAGCCTCTGGCAAACATCAGTTTGTTGCCTGTATTTATAGGTCTAATTCTGCTGTTTATTTGTTTACTCATTTTTTTTAATTTTACGTTTAAGTAAAATTACATACATACATCTTTCTCTGTGTGACTTATTTCACTTAGGATAATACCCTCTAGGGCCATCTGGTTTGCAGGTTTGTTTTTTTAAGATTTTATTTATTTATTCATGAGAGACAGA
The DNA here is from genome assembly GCF_048418805.1 of Vulpes vulpes. NCBI lineage: Eukaryota > Metazoa > Chordata > Mammalia > Carnivora > Canidae > Vulpes > Vulpes vulpes. Next base: position 79,846,744 of record NC_132785.1, read on the forward strand.
GAGAGAGAGAGAGAGAGAGAGAGAGTGACAGAGACATAGGCAGAGGGAGAAGCAGGCTCCCTGCAGGGGACCCCAATGGGGGACTCAATCCCAGGACTCCAGGATCATGCCCTGAGCTGAAGGCAGGTGCTTAACCACTGATCCACCCAGGCATCCCTGGTTTGCAGTTTTTAAGAGAATACATTCAATAACTTTTCTTTTCCAAAAGAAATTTTTTTAAAGATTTTATTTATTTATTCATGAGAGACACAGAGAGAGAGAGAGAGAGAGAGAGAGAGAGAGAGAGAGGCAGAGACACAGGCAGAGGGAGAAGCAGGCTCCACGCAGGGAGCCTGATGTTGGACTTGATCCCAGGTCTCCAGGATCAGGCTCTGGGCTGAAGGTGGTGCTAAACCACTGAGCCACCCGGGCTGCCCCCAAAACCATCTTTTAATTGAAATCTAAAGAACTTCAAAATTTTTCTTCCTTTAGACATAAAATTGTTCAGGGAATTTTAAGCTATTTTTCATTTTCCATCTTTCTAATTGACTTTTGTATGCTTTTATTTATAAAATATTTATTTTAATTCACTATATTATGATTTTCATTTCTAGACTACTAGAGTAGTTTTATTTTCACTGTTTTAGTCTTTCCAGCCAAATAACAGGTTTCTAAAATATAAATTTGCATTTCTCATCAAGGGAAAAAATAAGTGAAATAAATTTCATCCTTAATTAGGTAATTCCACTATAAGAATTCTAACATATTAGTAAGTAAATCCATAGTATGAACAGAAGGAGTTATGAAGTAAAGCATTGTACTATCAGAATTTGTTTCCTTAACTGATACAATTTTTAAGATCTATAAAATAGAAACTGCTACATGGAATGAGGTGAATGAAATTAAATGACTGCATAACAAATGGGAAAAGGCAATAGAATTAAAGTCATAGTGGAAAAATGCTGAGTGGTACATTAGTACAGGGAAAAATTTCATTTTTAGTTTAGTATACAAATTAAACATAAAATTATATAAGAAATGAATAATTTTTCAAGCACTTCTGCTAAAAATATACACTGCAAGTTCTTTTGTCTCAATATCAAATCTGATTGCCCGCATTTCAGCATAGTATTTAAGAATCACCTGAAAATGTGTTTGAATCCAATATCGTCCCCACTAGGAAGATGTGTGAATTCTTTATTGAATTAAACCTGATTTTTTTTTTCTGTTAAAGTTGAGTGGGTAACATGCAATTGTTGACTATATTGAATATGGTCTGAATGCTAAATTGAGCAACTGGGAAAAGCACCCAAGATGGGTCATAGTTTCCAAGGTTTAGTGTGTGGCCAAGAAGGAGTGATTTTGGATGATAATTATTGAAATTGGACAAATACAGTCTCTGAAACCGAAACATATGGACACTAGATCCAGGACAGAGTGGTATAATTAAGAAGAATACAGTAAGAGAGGAAAGAGCAAGTTAAAAATAAATTGCCCTACTTCACAGGTTTTCCTGAGCATACAAGAATATGAACTGCTTGTAAGATAACTTTTTCTTTTCTTTTCTTTTCTTTCTTTTCTTTTCTTTTCTTTTCTTTTCTTTCTTTTCTTTTCTTTTCTTTTCTTTTCTTTTCTTCTTTTCTTTTCTTCTTTTCTTTTTTCTTTTCTTTTCTTTTCTTTTCTTTTCTTTTTTTCTTTTCTTTTCTTTCTTCCTTCTTTTTTTATTTTTTAATCACCTGATAAAGAACGTCTGTTTCGGGGCCTTTCTGATTTGAACAGGACTCTGAATCTAAAAATAATTTTTTGGATGCCTCGGTGTCTCAGCTGTTGAGCGTCTGCCTTCTGCTTAGTGTGTGATACCAGGATTTGGGATTGAATCCCACATCAGGCTCCTTGGAGGAAGCCTGCTTCTCTCTCTGTCTGTGTCTCTGCCCTTCTCTCTCTCTCTCTCTCTCTCTCTCTGTGCCTCTCATGAATAAATAAATAAAATCTTTAAAAAAATAAAAATAATTTTCAATTGTCAAAATGATAATACCATAGTATTTTTAAAAGCACATTATAAAGTCCAATATTGTATCAGTGACTAAGGAGTTAAGTTTTACATTGAAAAGAGCATGTACAAATGACTGACTAAATATAAATTTCAGAATATTTGTATGTAGAGAAGGTGTCAGTAATACCTGAATAATTGAAAATAAAATGTTCAAATAGGTAGTGAGTAGAGATAATTGCTATTTTTACTAATTTCTATTGTGGTACCCTATTTCACATGTATTCCAGGAAGAATCTCATTTTTAGTTGAGTCTCCATGCCTTAGGAAAATAAATGAAAAGAAATTTGCAAAATTTTGCTTACGAAAGCCAATATACGTGGTATTTAAAATTTTGTAAAATGTATTATATTTCACACATCTGTAGGCATAATAATGAATGCAAATTATTTTTACCACTTTTTAGATCAAGTTGTTAATTAACAATTTACAAAATTTTATCTAATAATAGAATATTAGAGTTGAAAGTAGACAGCTTTTATAATGCTATATTCTTACAGAATTTTAATGCTAAAACTGGCATATTAAATTTATTAAGCAAATTCCCATTAGTAAAGGAGGAAGCATAGGAAGACTTCATTGAAGTTTATTTTATAATCTATTTAATATTTTAATGAATATTGCCCTAAAGATGGAAAGTTGCATAATCATTTTTCCTTAATGCATTTTACCATGGAATTATCTGTTTGACAGTTTTGGGGATTGCATTCCTATCTCTTTTGATTTGGGTAGTGATGTTCAGAGAAGAGACAGTAGCAGGATACAGTCACGTGGTATCCTAATAGAAAGTTACTATTTAAAATGTTACTATAGAGATAAGTAGTTTGTTAAAACATATACATCAGTGACAATTGTCTTCAGGTTGATTAGTGATTAAAGTAAATCACACTTCAACAATAAACTATTTTTGCTTTCTGGGGACTATGTGAATAAGTAAATACAGCACTACAGTTCATATGAAGTACCCTAATATTATTCATTGGTCTGCACAAACGTGGAGGCTCTGAATATAGAACATTTATATGAAAGGAAAACATCAATAGATAAGTTAGTAAGAAAGTTTACAAAGGAAGTTTACAAATTTATCTTTAAAAATACATTTATTAATTGTAAGAAAACATTAGACAAACCAAAATGGAGGGACATTCTGCAAAAGATATATCTTCTGTAAAAATGTTAGTCGTGGTGAATAAGAACTGTCAGAGATTAGAAAAGATCTAAGAGATATGATTAAATGCAACCTGTTACCATGGTTGTGTCCTAGAACAGAAAAAGAATTTTCATTGGAAAATAAAATCAAAGTCTGTAGTTTAGTTAGTATTGTATTAAAGTTAATGTATGTTTTGAGGAATATACCATGGTTATGTAGGGTTTTTTTTTTTTTTTTTTGGTTATGTAAGATTTTAAGATTAAGAGAAGCCGACTGAAAGCTTTATGGGTATTCCTAGCATTGGTAAGTCTTCTGTAAATTCAAAATATTTCAAAATGAAATTTACAAAAATATACCATAAGAAGGCATTAAAATATTTCTAGGAAAGAAGCAATGTTACATATGAATTATTTGTAAAATACTCATTATCTTAAATATTTTCAACATGTGCTTTATGATTAGTATATGGTGTCAATATTTTCTTCTTTTGAAAATCACAATATTAATTAAGGCTTTCATAAATTCAAATAAAATCTAAGTTCATTATTCCTTTTTTGGTCTAAGATATATGTTCATCAATTATGACATATTACCACATCTTTAGTTAGTAGGCTTAACAAGTTTGAAGTAATACTGATTGAGAAAATAATGACTATGAAGAAGATATGGAAATATTATATAAAATCTTGTTATTGATGCTCCTACATTTCTTTTTTTATACCTTTTTTTACACTAGAAACTTTAGCATATCACTGATAATAAATTTTAATTCTGATAGTTCTGTGAAACATGTGAATCTGATTGTTGCTTTGTCCCTTTACACTATTTTCTTATCTTTTTGTATTCCTCATGATTTTTGCTGAAATTCAGTGGTATTACACTGTTCTATGTTTCTCAGCTCTCCTTAGCCTGCTTGTGAGAGCCTGGGCAGTCTTATAGGGTCATATAGGGCAAGGTGGGAATGGAGTACAGGTGAGATTATTTTTCTTCTCATCAAACCTCACTCTAAAGAGGTGCTGTGGGGGGATCCCTGGGTGGCTCAGTGGTTTAGCGCCTGCCTTTGGCCCAGGGCGTGATTCTGGAGTCCTGGGATTGAGTCCCGTGTCGGGCTCCCGGCATGGAGCCTGCTCCTCCCTCTGCCTGTGTCTCTGCCTCTCTCTTTCTCTCTCTGTCTATCATGAATAAATAAATGAAATCTTTAAATAATGATAATAATAATAATAAATAAAGAGGTGCTGTGATTCTGGATTTTGATGCTGTGGACTTCCTGGTGCTCCTGTCATTCTCCCTACTATAGGTCCAAGCCCAGCATATAGTCCTGCCACTAGCCTTTTTCCCATTACAGAGATTAGAAATGCTACTTTGGCTCATAGATATCTCTTCCAAATCCTCAAACATTCCCTGAGAAAGAGCAGTTGCAAATGCCCATCTTCACCTCTCTCAACTTCCATTTTCCCGGGGATATTAACCAGAAAATTCCTCCTTATGATACATATAGAAATATCTTCAGTTACCATCATTTTTTCCAGATATTTTTATTTTCCTCTGTTTTTATTAAGGTAAAAGTCCTTGAAAATAGTTAAATGAATGTATCTGTAAAAAACATTAATGTAGGACCAAGATGATATGTCTTACAATGTTGAAGGTGACAAAAGCTAGCAAACACATAAATAATACTTTCATGTATTTATTAGTATGGTGGGGTTTGCCTCACCAAAATGAAATAGATATACCTTAATAGTATAGTACTTAAAGCAAAGGAGATGATACTCCTATTTTGTAGGTGTGTGTCCATGTACAGGTGTATGTGTGTTTGGTATGTGTGCTTTTTTCCACTTGACAAAAAATGCTGTGGTTCTGTGGTCAGTGTTTGGTTACATAAATAAGAACTAAAGTAAAAATACTTTCAAATGTATTTGTTGATAAATAATAGAAAAAGACTAGGGCATCTGGGTGGATCAGTCAGTTAAGCATCTACCTTCTGCTCAGGTCATGATCTCAGGGTCCTGGGATCCAGCCCCACATTGAATTAGGTTCCCTGCTCAGCAGGGAGTCTGCTTCTCCCTCTGCCCCATATGAGAATAATGCTCATGTGCTCTCTCTCAAATAAATAAATAAAATAGTTAAAAAATTAATAGAGAAAGACTGGAATGAGTGAAATGAGACACTAGGGAATAATGTAGGACAAAATATAACAAGTAAACTTTAAAATTCTTGAAGGTTGCCTATAGGTTACATACATAGACTGAGGTTATTATACTAATGAAGCTTTCATTGCACAGAATATACTCTTGACAGCATTACTTTTTAAAATTGTGCAAATTCTAGTTAATTTATATGATACCGAAGGTTGAACAGGAAGACAGTATGTATATATTTGATAGATTCTGTAAGAGAAACACATTTTTTCATCTGAAAATTAAATATATCACTTTAATATTTTAATTAATGTATACATGCTTATTTTATTACTCATATAAATTATAACTAGGACAAAAGTAAATCATATTGTCATTTGTGTTTTTAATGAAAGATGGTTTTTGCTAGTTCTCATTAAATAGTATATGCAGAGTGAATGGATTTTACAACACTTTGTCTTATTATTTATAAATATTTAATAGAAATGAAGATAAAAATACAACCTTTATTGGTATTATTTATTTATTTATTTATTTATTTATTTATTTATTTATTTATTAAAAATCTCATTAGTCAATGTAGGTACTGATTTTGGAGCTTATTTTAATTTTATTTTATTTATTTATTCATGAGAGACACAGAGAGAGAAGCAGAGACATAGGCAGAGGGAGAAGCAGGCTCCTATGGGGAGCCCTATGTAAGACTTGATCGGTCACCCCAGGATCACGCCCTGAGCCAAAGGGAGATGTTCAACCGCTGAGCCACCCAGGCATTCCCGATTTTGGAATATAAAGTCTTTGTCTTATGTGTGTCAAAATTCAGTGCAGACACTCTCATAACATCCTATTGTATAGGAGAAATGAGGAAAATGCTAGAGGAGCAAAATAAGGGAGTCCCATAATTTAGATCATGCAGTTATTTGAGAGTTTGCTGAGGTAGGTACGTTTTGATCTGCGTCTTCAAGGACAGAAAATAAAATTGCCAAATGTGGTGTAGGGTAGAACCCCAGGCAATGGTAAAAGCAGTAGCTTTGAGGTACAAAATTGTGTCATCTGTTTGGGAGATAAGAGGTTCATCTAGTTTGAGCTATGGTAACTGGAGAGAGAGAGTTAAATCACATATTCCAGAGACTTACATATTATATTAAGAGATAAAAATTAGCTTGATTTGAAGTTATGGGAGTCTTCATATATTTGTCTGAGAACAGATTTTTATTTTTGGAATATAATCCTGATAGCAGCATAAAGCATGTTATGATGTAGGAAGAGAATAATGGTGTCCATATAACTACTTCCAAACATAAAAGATTTCTGCAAAGATAGATACCAGGTCCAATCCTTAGAGTCACAGGATAATGTATCTGGAATCTGCAAAGTATCACCTTCGTCCACATTAATGAGTCAGAAATACAAATGTCTAGTCCCAGGGTACCCAGTTACCAATATATCAACATAAATAATTGTTTAAAAACTTAGCAGTGTATTTCCTTAGCCATCCTAGATTAACTCTCTTTGTAGTAATCAAATGGTTTATGACTGAAAACCACTCTAATTCCCATCACTATAAGGAATTAAGCCCTTTCATTTATAACATTGTATATCATCAGAAACTAGCTTTTAAAAATTGACCTTTGTTACACTGGTATTGATGGTAGAGTCAATTTCCTAATTTTTTTGAACTACTTACACTTCTAACAGTCTGGGCACTGTGTTATTTCTAGCAAGTGTTTGGTTTACAAATATTTTTTTTAACTTAAGGAGTTTAGAAAATAATAACTGAAATACATGAATAAACAGGAAATTATGATATTTTGAAACATGCCTCATCAGGAATAAGAAGTCACATGTCTTTTTAATAGTAGTTTGTGGCATTTTCAAACTGTCTTTTTAATTTTCATTTCTTTTTAAACTAGTCTATTATTAAAAGCACTTATATAATTAAAAATAATTTTATATTCCTTGAAAATATGTGCTTTGATCTATTGAAATGTGACTTTCTTTAGCATTCAAAACATGTCATTGATTTATAAATACCAAGAATAATGAACATTTATTTAATGATACCATGAAAATAATAGAACTTACTAAAACATCAGGGTACAAGTAATGATTCATGGACAAGAGTGGGCATGCACACAGCACAGTGATTCTCTGTGAGACAAATAATATAAAGATATAAAATATGTAAGATATTTGTTGAAATATGACCATTGGGCACATTTAAATTCTTTTGAGTAAGATATGTAAGAGACTTATAGTAATGAGTATATCAGTCCCTGCTCTTAAATGATCTCTGTTTAGGCAAGAAAATTTAATAAAATCAAGTTCTGAAGTCGTTTGCTACCAAAAATATATTTAGAGAAAAAATAGTCAGAAGAATATCCTATTGGGAATGTTAAAGCCTGCCGCTGCTTTATATATGGGCATATTAGGGGAAAGAAATTTCGAGAAACAATGAACAATGCTTGTGAAATGATTGCTTACATTTTAATTCACAATCTAGTACTTTGTTTACAGTATGTGAAATGGCAGGCTCCAGAGCTCCTTTTCAAAATGTGCCTAATGATCTGTGAGAACACGAATTTATCTATTGTAACAAGCTGTGCAGCTCTGTGTGATAGCTAGAGGCAAGAGTGATCTTCTGATAATCTACTGTTTACTGACAGACCAAAATACGTCTTTGAGAAAAACTGCCATTATTTCTTTCACAGATGAAGTCAAAGATTCTTGAACCAAAAGCTGTATCTGAAGAGGCTATCTATGAACCCAATTCCAAGCACGTAGACAAATATGATTCTAGAAAGCAAACACTGGCATTCAGAGACAATTACTTAGTTTTCCTAACCTTTTTCTTGTGGCATTTGAAATGACAAATAGATTGGGGCAATATGTGAGTATGTCATCTAATTAAAAATAAAGACATAATGCCTTAGGTAATAAACATGGCTCATTTCAGAAAGAGACATTTAAAGAGGGTTGAATAGAACTGCAGCAAAGTACCTTATAAGGAAGAAAGGAGGAACATGGACTCCATAGCTAAAAGAGAAAAAAAAAAAACAACACTGAACAAACAAACAAGCTAAATTAAAACAAACAAAAACTTGCCAAAGGAAGCCAAGACAAAGAAAAGATTAAGCAATCCTAGGAATAGTAAATTTACTAGAACATGACAGACTAGTAAAATTTGATTATAAAGATTAAGCAGAAAATCAAATACACAAAATAACAAAGCTGAATTAAACATGAACTTCTTATGGATCGATTCTGGAAGCGCATTCATTCCTACAACTCCATATCCTGATGGCACTGATGTGGTTGGATGGGGTAGAGAACTGAGATTTACTATTCTATTTACTAGAATAGATTTACTATTTTTTTTTTCTGGAAATGAAAAAAAAATTATTTTTGTGTTTAAACATCATTCCCCAACTCTTGAAAACACGGACCATCCCCACATCACCTTCCCCCCCGGCCCCCAAACCTTCCCACTTTGAGACAAATTAATGACAACGGATGGTTCTGGTGTGGTTTGTCTGCGTTCAGCCCTGGGTCTGCAGCTCTCTGAACCGGTGTGAGGCAGGCTAAGGATCAAAGCCACACCCCGTCCTTTATGAAACCAGCTTGTTCAATTTCACACTTAAATTTCACTGTTATTGGAACAAATTTGGAGTTCTTTAACTAGAGAATTTTAAAATAGAATCAAAAGGGATAGCGCACCTTTCATTTAAACAAAGTCTTTCCAGACTAAAAATAGATTACTATGATTGTACTTAAAGGGATGGTTAAATAATTTTCATAATCAAAGCGCTGAACTGAGAAATACGCATGTTTTTGGGAAAAAAAAGGAATGAGGAGAACAATTCATTCTGGCTTGTAATGCTCTGCCTGTATGAGTGTAACAAAAAATAGACTCATTTTCTAAATGTCCCACAGGCTGAATTGAGACTACTGTCCCAGAGGTGGCCTTTGCTATATCATACTCCGTGGTCAGGATGCAACAAAAGGAGAATTCTTTCCTCTGCCTGAACTGCAATCAGCATCCAGTGAGTAAATTCGTCAATTTTAGCCCGAACTTCCAAACAAATTCCTAAGGAAACAACTAGAAATATAGACAATAATGCCAAATATAAGAAACTATTTCAGTCTTCAATCTGGTATATTATTGTATTTGACAAATTTTGAAAACGAGTAATAATTTTTACTATATTTTTTATTTAAATATTCCACTTGTTTGTTATTTATAAAGGTACAAGAAACTATATAATGTACTTGATTTTAAAAAAAAGTATAGTATGAATCACAATAAATGAGCTCCCTAAGGCTAAAAGAATGTTTCAGTACAAAATATTCAGCATGGAAATATTGCTTCTGGCAGAAATGATGGAGCAAAAGCATGTTTTAAACTAGATTTAATAATCTGCTTACTAAATTTGTTACATGGTACACATAGCATTTTCCTACTTTGCTCGATAACATGAATATATTAAATAAAAGCTTCTAATTTTACTTCCTGTTTAAAAAATATTTCTTTTTTGCTATTAAGAATTATCATAAAGATCCATGTTTTTCTCCTAGAATTTTTCTTAATAATGTAGCTTTGGATATACTTACAAAAATTACTTGGTATATTTTATAATAATCTTGCTTTTATTGAAGAAATTATTTCCATTGTTCTTTTTCTTCAGTTGCATCATTAGACTGTTTATATTATAATCATAATACATGAAACTTGATGGTAATAACTTTTCTCCCACACTTCATTGCCTCTTAATAGCTGAAGAGACTATAATTTTGAGTTTTTAAGTAAATTTTGACAGTAAACAGAGGTATGGAAGTGGGAGATAGAGAATTACTGAGTTTGGTGCTGGGGTCAGGGGCGAAGGGGTGAGGCAAGAAGCCATTTCTAGAACATATAAAGTCTCCAGTGAATGTCAAGATGAATAAAGAATGAATCTTGTGGCCATCCTCAATATCTCTTCAGAATTTCCCAGCAGGGGTTTTATGTCCTTCTAGTCACATAGGCACATCAAACCATATAAACTATTATGCAGATAGAAACTGTTAATAAAATTCCATTGCCAGAGGAATTTAAGATTTTGAAAAGCACATCATAAATTCTATAGCACTTATCATGGCCAGGAGCGGCCAAAACCAAACATCCAGGCCTCCCCAGTGATGAAGTTAGAGCTTTTTCAGTTCAGCTATAAATCAGCTCTATCCTTCACAAATGTATATTAGTTTATGTTAAAATTTCACCAGATACACTTTGTACTTTTTAGGAAATCTTAGTGTTCTGTTTTTCATTATCAATTTGACAAGATTGCAATTACTGCTATACATGATTATAAACAGTAAAACATATATTTTACCCTGAGAAAACAAAATGATGTGTGTACAAAATATAGTATTTTCTTGCACCTAGAATGTACCTTAGGTCTAAAATATTTTAATCAGTTCTTATTTTCCTCTAAATATGAGTTACTGATGTAAACTTAATAATGGACATAAATAATCAAATTAGATCTATGGTAATTGAAAAAGCACCAAATATATAATAATTTTGCATTCATAGTTTACTCTAAGAATCTAATCCAATTTATTCCCTAATTTTTCTAATGAAAAATTAGATTTGAGCATGGTCATAATGATTTAATTACACTACATAATGATTTAATGTACACTACAAAAAATTACTCTGTTTTTCTTAGCATATTATTTTTGCCTTTCTGAACAAAATATCCACCATCACATTTTTTAGATAAACTCAAAAATAAATGAACTGAGGTAAATTGACCAAATATGCATGCCAAATACTCACTAAACTCAAGCATACATTAACCTCAGCTAGGGTAGGAAGTGAAAGTAACATTTTAGCTACTTCAGTGGAATGAAAGCTGAATTCCTGAAAACACCTGAATCCTGTTATTACTGATGAACATCTACAAGAGGTAATTAGACTCACTCTTACTTAGTTGAAGAACTTTGGCCAAGGGTTCTTTTAAAAGCAAACTTATAGCACTGAAAACTTTGCGGTCTATTCAGTGGATTGAAGTTTATCAGAAAGAATACAGTTGGCACATTTATTAAGTTACCGTGGGTCACCTGCCAGAGCTTTTGGTTTTTGTTTTTTTGTGATAGATGATTTCCCTGAAAAAAAAAAATCTTACTATTTGAATTGAAATGTTTGAAAAATTGCAGGTGTCTGGTTAAAGTGATAAGATAATGAAAAAAGTGAATTTTAAATTGAACTTCTTTACAAAACTAATGTAAATTCCATCAATCTAAACTATTAGATGCCACCATGCAGTGTATTTTATATCTTCTATTAAGAGAATACACATTTTTGTAAATTCAAAAATATAATTTTCTTACCTTTCAATAACATTTCATTGTTCAATCTCCAAAGAAGCCTTTGAAATGCATAATTATTTTTAAAAATGATGCTTAATGCCAACCAACTTATTTCCTTTTTATGGGAAGTGAAAGGCCCAAAACTCAGAAGAGTTTTGGAACATTTAAATGGTTTTCATCCATTGATAGTTCTATTGTTGCTGTGTCAGTAGAAATATATTTCAAGTTTAAACAACAAGCCACATGAATGAGGTGGATGTAAGTGACAATTATGGCTTGCTGTGATTGTACTCTAACCTAAAAAGAAAAAAAAAAATGTTTCTAGAGGAGACTGGTGTTGGAAAGCAGAAGTAGGGGTCTAAATTAATTATCCTACCAATTTGTTTGCTGATACTCAACACATCTGTTAATCTATTCGTAAACATCTTCATGTAGTACAGTTGTAGCAGTTAAGATATTAATTGATATACTGAACGCTGATGTGTTAAAATTTCAGTTGTGTTACTTTAAACATTTTCATTTGCTTTCTTTGGCATTGAGTTTTAATATCCCCCCAAAAGAAGACAGAAATAAAGAATATATTTTTAAAAGGACCTAAGCTAAGAGAGAAACAAAGAGTCACTCTTTTATCCCAAGTATCCTCACAAACAACTGTTATTATTAAAACCAAAGAAAGAGACCCTAGATCATATATGTGTATATATATATATATATATATATATATATATATATACACACACACACACACACACACACACACACATTAACCTCAGCTAGGGTAGGAAGTGAAAGTGTATATATATATATATATATATATATATATGTGTGTGTGTGTGTATATATATATACACAATATTCCAATGCAGTGAATAAAATAGATTTGTAGTCAATAGGTGCTAATAAAACATTTGCACTGTGCTCAAAACATTAAACATTACCCTTTCTTCACAACAGCTCCATTAAAAAAAATGGGGCACTTGGGTGGCTCAGTTAGTTAAGCATCTGCCTTCAGCTGGGATCATGATCCCAGGATCCTGGGATCAAGCCCCACATTGGTCTCCCTGTTCAGCAGGGAGCCTGCTTCTCCCTCTTCCTCTGCCACTCCCTTTGCTGGTGCCCAATCTTTGTTAAATAAATAAATAAAATCTTAAAAAATAAAGTGCAAAACAGTTGCTTTTTTTTATCCCTATTTTATTTTACTTTTTGAAAAGATTGTATTTATATGACAGA